>NC_056744.1:292987478-293292478 GCF_019279795.1 Protopterus annectens
TATTTTCTAACTAAGTAATAATGTCTCACAGGGTGGGCAATATAAGTAAATAACAGACCATTATTGTTTTAATCAAGTTTATTTTTCCATTGGCAGTAGTCTGAGATTATTGTGATTCGTAGGGTCATAGGTTCATGAGTTTATAGTTAAGTTCTAAATTCTAAACTAGCAGTCCTTGAGCACACTTTTAAGCCAAGCAGATTTCCATATTTTGTGCACAAATTAACTCATCTCATCTGGTTAGAGATTGGCCTTACCAACCCCATGGTCAATAATTATATATTACCTCTAATGAGAGTAACTGGGATCATACAATAGATAATTTGAGGAGACACTTGCATGGGATAAAGCATTTAGAAGATGCGTCTGTAGATTAATAGTACAGGGAGCAGTCCTGGGGTAAATTGTCTGTTTCCTATTCATAGATCCAAGTTGTGCTTGAATATGGATTGGAATGAACTTTGTTTTAAATGGCTGGGGAATCTGTTCCAGATCAGCGGTATACTCTGTGAGGTATACTTGTCCCACCACAGCATTCTGTTGATATTGCAGAAAAGGTTTAGATCCCTAGACTGAGTATTTTTGATGCCATTTGACTTGCTGATGTGCCGTAAATCCATCAGTATGGAATTGCCTTGCATACCAGACACAGGCCACCTCTTAGCAGTCTGCAGGATACCGAGCATAGTCATATTATAACATCCTGCACATATAATATATGTTGTAATATACAACAGTGGCCATACTGTTTTTTTATTTATTTATTTATTTTGCTTGTTGCAGTTTATTTATTCTCTCATTTTTCATTCATCTTCATAGTAGTAGTTCCATTTTTTATTTTTCTTTATTAGTTAGTCATTTATTTATTTATATTTTTATGTATGTATTTATTTATTCCTATAAATAGTAGACCACTCTGGAGTGATGTGAAGCCTGACATTGCAGGAGAAAGCCTTGTCATCTCTGGAAGGTGTATTATTTTTCCATGACTCACAATCTGAACGCCATTTTTACACTTAGAAAATGGAAGCAGTAGTGCCTTATGGGAACAGGTGTTAGTGCTTTGAAAACTTTTTTTGTAATGTTGATTAAAAAAAATCCTAATATGACTGTAATTAAAAGGAAATGTTTTATCTTCTTTGACTACTGTAATAGGAGAATTCTTATTTGCATTATATGTATTTTTTTAATTTAAATTTGTTTATTGGAGTAGAACACTGACCAAACAGTGACCAATTACAGGTTCAGCTCAGGTTCTATCATAATGTAATAAAACAACATACATTATTCAAATATAGCAGTGAGTAAAAACAGAAAATCTGACAATCAATATATACATAGAAGATCTAACAAAAAAATATATGTACAGTTGCATAAGTGGAGTACAAAATGGAGAATATACTTAAAGTAGAAGGAGAAGAAGTGGTAGAGATATATGCAGCAATAGCTAGGTTAAGAAAGATGGGATAGACCAATAAGAAGAAAGAATGAACTAGATTATACGTAGTGGGTTAGAGTAGTAATGGTGTGGTAAGGGTTTAAAGCAGTAATGGTATGATAAGGGTTTAGAGCCTTAATGGTGTGGTAAGGGTTTAAAGCACTAATGGTGTGGTAAGGGTTTAAAGCACTAACAGTGTGATAAGGGTTTAGAGCATTAATGGCGCAGTAAGGGTTTAGAGCATTAGTAGTGTGGTAAGGGTTTAGAGCAGTAATGGTGCACTAAGGGCTTAAGTCAGTCCTGGGGCCGCTCTTGTTTGGCATCTACTTCTCTGAAGTACAGGTCAACACTAAGGGACTCTGGCTAACAAAGTTTGCAGATGACTGCAAACTGGGAGCCATTATTGAATCCCCAAATGATGTGGATACTCTACAAAAGGGCCTTACAGAAACAGATGCTTGGTGCCAGAGCCATGGGCTCAAGCTCAATGCCAAGAAATGTATTGTTATCCCCTTTGGGAAAAAACATGTATCCATGAATTACCATATAGGTGGCAGTACACTAAACACAGAAAGTGTGATAAGAGACTTAGGGACACAGGTGGACAGTGGTCTCACCTTCGATAACCACATTGCCACAACAGTCAGGAAATCCTTCTATGTGGCACACCTCATCACGAAGGGCTTTTCATCCAGAAAAAAGGAGGTCATTGTCCCACTGTACTCATCCCTCATTAGACCCATTATAGAATACAACGCCCCATTTGGTATGTACCTCTCAAGACATCTGCAACAACTGGAAAGGTCTCAGAAATACCTCACTAAAAGAATCACAGACCTAAAGCAGATGCCCTACGCTGACCGCCTTAAAAAACTCCAGCTATACTCTGTCACATATCGTCTACTCAGAGGCGATCTCTGCTTAACATACAAGGCCATGTCAAACCCAGAGCTGTTGGACATGCTACACTTAAAGAAATCCCAATCCCTCAGAGCTACACGCTCCAGGGATCTAAACCTTGTCATCACAATAAACAAAACATGCTGGAGGGATAGGTTCCTGACCCAGAGACTCCCCAGACTCTGGAATAGATTGCCCATACATGTCAAGCAGAGTGCCTCTTTGGACCTCTTCAAGAGGAACCTTGATGATTGGATGGGAGAAAGGAAATTCACCCCAGGGATCACGTCAGTCGCCCTGCTAGACAGGGGTCCAGGAAAGTAAATAATGTGGGAAGAAATAGCCAGGGAATTGTTATGGCTAGGCTTGTATAGGCCCTAGGGCTGATAGCCTAGTACCAACCTATGAACCTATGAACCTATGAAAGCAGTAATGGTGTGATAAGCTGAAACACAGTTTAGAAGGAGTAACTTAATCGACTGGATCAGTTATACGAGAAGTAAAGATCCTTTACAGTTGGAGATGTCAGTTCTGGTGATGTCCTTTAGGTGGTAAGCTGCATTCAAACCATTTTAGCAAATATTGTTCAAACTGTGGCTTGAACAGTGAGTAGTTTCTGTGATTAGCTAAATCAGGAGAAAATGACTGCCATAGTTTTGGCAAAAATGCTATTAAAATTATAATTTTAATTTGGTAATTCATATAACTATATCTATTGATTTACCATTAGGTAAAATATGCCAAAAATTAGAAAGCAAGAAAGAAAGAAAGAAAAAAAGATCGGGATACATTGCACTAAAAAAGAAGGTCAATGCATCTAGTATCATTCATGTGTTTCATTGCTAAAAGTAGAATGGCGTAAGAGCAGCTGTTATGAAGTGGAAAAATACATTGTTTTCTTCACTGCTGAGAGACACAGACTGGAATTCAGAAAGGGCAACCTTCAGAGTAAAGCCCTATAAGAAGTGTAAAACTGCTGATGTAGCCCTTTGCAGTTTAGAAACAGACCCACTGCACAGATTCAACACAGTCAGTAGAATCATCCCAGTGTGCTAATTCCACTGCTAGGCTAAATGCTAATGAGGCATTCCAGTGGAGGAGCTTATGGTAATTAGCCATGTGCACGCCCCTGGAAATGCCTTCACTTAAGTAAGTTATGCAGCCAAGCTACTGGCTTCATAAATTAGCACAGCTGACTGTGTTAATGAACACGGCCAAAATGTTACATTCCCCCACTTTAGTCAAAGAGGAAGACAATGTAAAAGGACAGATCAAGAAAGTGTCTAGAGTGTTGTAGTGGTGGAGGATGTGTGATGGTGTATATGCGTGTGGTAGCATGTATGCATGTCTGTAATGGTATGAGTGGTCTTTAGTGAATCTATATGGCTGTGCATGCGTGGTGTGAGTGTGTGTGCGTGTGAATATAAGTGAATGGGTGGGTGTTTCCATGAGTGCGATTAGGAGAGGGAAGGGTGTATTGCATGTATGATGTGGGTCTGTGAGACTGTGTGTGACTGTGTGTGTGTGTGTGTGTGTGTGTGTGTGTGTGTGTGTGTGTGTGTGTGTGTGCGTGTGTGTGCGTGTGTGTGTGTGTGTGTGTGTGTGTGTGTGTGTGTGTGTGTGTGTGTGTGTGTGTGTCTGTGTGTGTCTGTGTGCATGCTGCATGTGATGGGGCAGCAGCTGTACCCTTCATTTCCCTAGACTAACAAACAAAGACTATAATACTGAGGGGACATTATAAATACCAGAGACACTTTTCAAAAATTACTCTAGGCCACTTAAAAAGTTAATAGACCTTTTTTAAATATTTCTCTAATTCACTTTAAAACTTAATAGAACAACTGGTTTTGCATTTTCTGAACAATAAGTATGGAACTTTGTCTGTCATTGTTGACTGACTATACCTGTCCATGATTTAAGAGAGACAAAGCAAATATGAAAGGCATAATCAGGGTCATTGTGTAAAATCAGGGATATTTGAGAGGTATGGGGTGGTAGGGTGGGTCAATTGTCAGCTGAATGCACGTGGGAGAGTGAATAACAGGGATGCATCTGCCAGTGTGTCAAGTGGTGATTACTACAGGAAAGTGCACTAACAGCAACTCTGCATGTTTAGGAAATGTACAAATTAGCCGATAATGAGGGCTTTCTTTATTGTAGCTAATCATGTGTGTAAATCACATTTCACACATGTTTATTCATTTATTTATTTATTTTATCCTTTATTGACAGGTTAGTCTCACCAGATTAGTGGCCTCTTTTCATGGGGAGATCCAAGGTGGTATTTATACTACAAGGGAACATTTTGGCTAGATTATCAGGGAACATCCTCTACTTTTTTTGATAGATGCTGTGGATTTAAAACCTCCCACATTTTAGAACATCCCAAAAATGAGATTTCAAAAGTCTCACCTTTTGGAACATCCCAAATCAGAGCTACCTCCTGATCAATGGTTCTACTTCCCAGTGATCAAAATAAGGAAATAATAAATTCAGAGATATTAAGAGTCACAGTGATTACTAAAAGAAAGATAAAAGGCAGGCAGATACATAAAAAAATATACTTAAAATGGTACAAAGCTGAACAATCTGACAAGGAAACTATTCTACTATCCCCATCCTCTATAAAGTTGGAATATTTTATTTTATTTTATTTATTTTATTTTACATTTGTTAACCGGGCTAGTCTAACTGGATATATTTCCATTTTCAGTAGAGGCCCTGGGAGAAAAGCTCCACATGAAGAAAAAGCAATTTCATAATACAAAACCAGTCAAGAATAGAACACGATGTCTGGCTCAAAAATAAAATTCTACATAGAAGTTTTCTAAATTCATAACCTATGGAGAAACAACGGTTAATAAAAACATTTAGAAGATGAAAGAGGAAAGGAAAAGAGAAAGACATTCATAGTAAATGTAAGAGTAAGGGCAGTAGAAAGAAAGTCTTGATAATTTAATATGCAAACAGCATAATTAAGAGAGAGTAATAGGGAAGAAAAAAAGGAGTAATAGAAAGAAAAAACCTAATTAGGCCTAGGTAGAGTCCCATTAAAAAAGTAAGAAGGAAAAATGAGGAGAGGAGAAGTGAGAGAGTGAAGAAGGTGTGGTAACCATAGTTTTAATCTGGGTTAAAGCAAGAGCATAACCAGTGTTTTTTAAGGTGTGTTTTAAGTTTTTGTTTAAAGAGAACTGAGGAAGGAATGGAAGTTAGTTCGGTTGGAAGATGATTCCAATATTTACCAATTGTATTGGAGAAAAGGGAGTCACCAGCAGAGTTATTAGTTTTAGTTAAGGTTACTAGAAGTTTGTTGGAGGAGCGAAGAGAAGTAAGGTTGGTGTAAGGGGTAAGCAGGTTAGAAAGTATAGGTGTTTTGTTAGGATTATAGAAAATCCTATGTGCAAACGTAAGTTGAGAAAGAAATAACGTATTTCTTAGTTCAAGCCAGTGAAGTTGCTGTAGGTTCAGGCAGTGGTGAGTTCTGTATGGGTTTCCAGTAACAAATCTAGCTATACTATGATAAGTGTTAGCCAGCTTTGAAAGATTGTTTTTCTTTAGGTTAGTGTAGATAGGTGAAGCATAGAGAAGAGTGGAAATAAGATGAGAGTGGGCTAGTGAAGCTTTGGCAGTAGGAGTTAAGAACATTTTGATTCTGTAGAAGGAGCCCAACTTTCTGTTTACTTTTTTAATAGTATTATTAATGTGACTATCAAAGGTAAGGCTGTTATCGATTGTAACCCCTAATAACTTGGTGGTAGAGTCAGGTGAAATGAGGGTGCCATCACTGGAAGAGATAGAAAATTCTAGCGGGGGAGACCTATTAGTGGGCTTAAAGAGAAGGAGTTTGGTTTTTTTAGCATTCAAGAGTAGACAACGTTTTAAGAACCATGCTTCTACTGTGTGAAATACATTTTGTGTAATTGTTTGTAATTCAGAGATGGTTTTAGCAGAGCAAATAAGTGTGGAATCATCAGAATATTGTATGCAGGTGGACTGGGGTATAGCTACTTGTAGGTCATTTATGAATAAAGAGAATAGAAGTGGTCCAAGAATAGAGCCTTGGGGGACACCGAGAGAGATAGGCAGTAGAGAGGAGAGTTTATTATCCCAGAGGACTGCTTGTTTTCTGTTATTGAGGTAGGAAGAAAACCAATGGATAACCTTGGGTTCTAAGGAAATAGATTCCAGAATTTTTATGAGAAGGGGATGGTTAACCATATCAAAGGCTTTGGACAGGTCAATGAACAGAGCTGATGATAGAATGTTGTTATTACGGTTTTTGTTGATGAAGTCAGTAAAGGATAGGAGTGCGGTGGTAGTACTATGAAATGGTCTAAAACCATGTTGGCAGTTAGTTAGAATACTGTGTTTAGTTAGGTGATTCATTAATTGATAGTGTATACACTTTTCCATGATTTTTGCTATTGGTGACAGGATTGCTATGGGCCTGTAGTTAGAGTATTCATTTGAGTGTCCTCCTTTATGTAAGGGGATGATATAAGAAACTTTCCAAATATCAGGGATAGTTTCTTCGTTAATAGTTCTGTTTATAAGAATGGATATAGGATAGGCTATTTCATTCGCTGCTTTTTGAAGGAATTCAGATGGAAGGTGGTCAGCAGAGAGGGTACCAGGTTTAAGTTTATGGATACATTTTTGGATGAAGGTGGTAGAGATGGGTTGTAGTAAGAAGGTTGGTAGGTTAGAGGATGAGAGATCAGGGATGCTAGAGTTATCAAAGGAGAGGTGCGAGGCCAAAGAGTTAATAGTGTTGATAAAAAAGGAATTAAAGGTATTGGCAATTTCAGAGGCTGATATATTGTCTGAGTTAGTGGGGGGGGGAGTTGTGGTTTGACCAGGACGGATAAGTCTATTTAAGTTATTCCAGAATTTACAGGGGTTATTATGATTTACTTGCTGAAGATTACTATAGTATTTTTTTTGTCAGAGAGTATGTCTTTTTTGGTACTATTTCTCAAGAATCTAAAGGTCTGTTGATCTGAGGGAGATTTACTAGTTCTCCATTTGCTCCAGGATTTGTTTCTAAGTAGCAGTTTTTGTCTTGTTTCCTTAGTAAGCCAGGGAGCTGGTTTAGATTTAATTCAGATGGTGCGTTTTGGTGCGTGATTATCAAGGATTGATAAGAATTTGTCATTAAAGTATTTAACGGCATCTTCAAGTGGGAGAGATTTTAGGGGGTTCCAATTGCAGGCATTAAGTTCGGCTTTAAATAGGAGAAGATTAAAATGTTTATTACTTCGTGTGATTCTAAAAATAGGGGTATTAGTGGTGATACTTTTTTGTCTTATAATGTATGTTAAGGCGTGGTCGCTAATATCATCAGGCAAAGTGCCAGCCTGATATGCTAGTTGAGGTTTGTTAATTAGGATCCAGTCCAATATACTTTCTTTATTGTTGGGTTTAGTGATCCTAGTTGTGGTATTAATTGTCTGAGTAAAGCCATGAAGATTAATATGCATGGCTGGGTTCATTGAGTTAATGGAGGACCAGTCAAGGTTAAGGTCTCCTAGTATGATAGTTTCTTGTGGGTATGTGGAGGATACCCAATTAAGGATGTTTTCGATAATAGTAGAGTTTTTTCCAGGAGGTAGATAGATACAGATGATATAAATTGATTTATGTGGATTTAGTTTCAGTTTAGAAATAAGGAGTTCAGCCTTGGTATCCTCTTGTGGATCATAGTGTACTAAGGATACTTGTAGTTTGGTCTTAAATAGCAGTGCTACACTCCCACCCTTGTGGGTAGAGCGGTCTAGTCTAAGGATGTTATAGCCTGGGGGAATAATTTCGCTTTCTTTAGTATGGGGCTTTAACCAGGTTTCAGTTAGACAGAAGATGTCAAAGGAGTAATAGTCAAGAAGGGAGTGAAGAAGGGTAAGCTTGTTATTGACACTTTGGATATTGAGATGTCCAATAAGTAAGAAATTTGAACTAGAGTTAGATGCTAGAAGGGTGGAGCTTGAAGTAATAGGTTTAGTGTCAGAAGAGGTGTTAAAGGGCCCTGGGTTAGGATGTATATCACCATCTTTAGTGGTTGAGGGGATATATGGTGAGTGAGGTTTACAGGAGAAGATAGATAGGTATCTTAGTCGTTTCAAGATGAGATAATTAGATTTAATATGGGACAACCGATGATATTTGGCTAGGAGGTAAGAAGAAGTAGATGTGATATTTAAGTGAGTTAACTTGTGAGATGTAAGATCTGAGGCTGTTTGTTTAAGAGAATAGCTAATGTGGCAATTATTGTTTTGTTCATAAGAGGTAAGAAGATAGGGTAGTGTGAGAAGTAGGAAATGAATAAGCAGGAGTAGTAGTTTAGTTAGGATAGTGTTAGTGTTAGAGGTTTTGGATAAGGTTGTATGAGTTTTGGATGACATAATGAAGGGTAGGTGAGAGCTACTTTTGATATAAAGGTAAAGACTAAACTATGGTGTAAATAAGGCAAGGTAAGTAAATATGGAAATTATGGTATAAAAAGGAGAAAGGTGGTGAAAGATTAGGATGTATAAGTGAAAGGTGTAAGGGCGATGAGGAAAGCAAGGAGAATATGCAGGATAGTAGGGAGTGGAGAGTGGGAGGGGTTATAAAGATTGGGAAGTTAGTTGGGATAGGTGTGGTGTAGGAAGGGGTGTGGTGTAAGAAGTATAAATGTAGAGGTGCGTGGGGTGGGTGGGATAAGGGGGTAGGGAGGGGAGCAAAGCGGGGCAGAAACAACTAGTGGAGAGAGCGTGGCCAATCAGCCCAGCAAGGGAGCTGCGGTACAAGGAGCTTGGTCAGGTAAGAATAATGAACTGTATAGAAGGAACTAAAATGTAGGTGGTACTGGACAATAAAGAGGGCAAGTGGTATACAAGAAGATGGCTAGTTAGGGGAGAGCAAGATAGGGAGTGTGAGTGTAGCAGCAACCTACCTTTAGGATACAAGCAATGCAGAAAACAATAGTTTGGTAGGAGAAGAAGAGCTTAGACCAGAGTGAAATGAATGAAAAAAAGAGAAAGGAGGGATAAATTAGTTATGAGAGGTTATCAGACACTGAAATATATCAGGTTTTTGAGGCAAAGGTATAGAATAAAGCAAGGAAAGAAAAAAGAGAAAAATAAAAATATTGTAGAGGCAAAAGGTAACTAACAGAGGGGAGATATACTGATGGGGTGCAAAACGACCTTAGGGGGGGTCCGCGTGAGTGCTACTCTCGTAAGTTTACTATATAATTAAAAAATAAATAAAAAGGACATACATCAAATATACTGAGAGGCTAGTGCATGAAATGAGCACTAGATAGGTGATTGGAGCACTTCCAGGGTAGCCACGCTAGAAAGGCCTGCCTTGAGGTTACACAGAGACCAAATTATTAGTGCACCAGGGATAGGGCAATCCAATGTGGAATGATAGGCTTCAACAGCTAGAAGAAAAACAAGGGAGAAAGCAAGGTTAAGGAGAAGTGGTAAATGGCATTATTAAAGTTGCATAGGAAAGAGAGGAAAAAGAGAAGTAGAAGAGTAGAGTAGGCACAGGGAGAGGTGAAAAAAAAACAAACATTTACAGTGCAGAGTAACAGACAATTGGAAAGGAGCAATCACAGGCAACAGTTACAGAGTACAATGTATTGGCATAGGTAACCAGTGACACAAGAACTATGCACACAGTATGAAGTCCTTTAGACACATGAGCAGCATCATTTGTAATCATTAAAAACAAGTGAAAGAAGATTAAGTATAAAACACACAAATAACAATCATTCATAACCTAGAAACAAGTGTGCGAAAGCTAGAGAGTATAAAACGGAGTTGGCGTTATATGCGGTAACAGCAATATACGGAACAAGAGGAGGGGGAAACCACCCTTTCCGACACAGTAACCAAAGAGTTAGATGGACATTATACAATGGTGATATACTCTCTCTTATGTTAATATAGTAATAACCAGGCTACTAAGCAAACACAAAATGGTTCAGATAAAGTAATAAACAATGAATACATAGGCAACTCTATGACAGAGAGAGAAGTTTGTTTACAGGTTAACGTACGCACTGGCTCTAGAAGAGCAGGATGCAAGATAACATAAGACTATAATACTAGGCTAAACATTAGTTATCCATATAGCGATAACGCACACCTATTCCAGGAGTTAGGTTGCACTAAACTGAGATGTTTCTGACGAGGCCAGATAAAAGAATACTAAAGCTAAAAAAAATGTAACTAGAACTATACATAGATATAAACGCAGTCGCTAAACGACATACGATGTATCATCCTATAATTGTTAGAGATAGATAGACGATAATAAGGTTAGAGTAGAAATAATTGTAACAGGAGCAGATTAACATTGCATAGTTAAATAAACACTTACGAGCTACAGCACAACACGCGGACGACCAAGGGGATACGAACCAAAGAAAGTGTAGGATTTAAAGATGGCGCCTACAGGGGGAAGGAGATACTAATAGACTTGGAAAGGGCTGGGGGGAGGGGAAACTGAGTGGGAAATCCAATTAGAGAGGAGGGCTGGAATGGGGGGGGGGGCCTGTACTGGCAGAAACAACTAGTGGAGAGAGCGTGGCCAATCAGCCCAGCAAGGGAGCTGCGGCACACGGAGCTTGGCCAGGTAAGAATAATGAACTGTATAGAAGGAACTAAAATGTAGGTGGTACTGGACAATAAAGAGGGCAAGTGGTATACAAGAAGATGGCTAGTTAGGGGAGAGCAAGATAGGGAGTGTGAGTGTAGCAGCAACCTACCTTTAGGATACAAGCAATGCAGAAAACAATAGTTTGGTAGGAGAAGAAGAGCTTAGACCAGAGTGAAATGAATGAAAAAAAGAGAAAGGAGGGATAAATTAGTTATGAGAGGTTATCAGACACTGAAATATATCAGGCTTTCGAGGCAAAGGTATAGAATAAAGCAAGGAAAGAAAAAAGAGAAAAAGAAAAATATTGTAGAGGCAAAAGGTAACTAACAGAGGGGAGATATACTGATGGGGTGCAAAACGACCTTAGGGGGGGTCCGCGTGAGTGCCGCTCTCGTAAGTTTACTATATAATTAAAAAATAAATAAAAAGGACATACATCAAATATACTGAAAGGCTAGTGCATGAAATGAGCACTAGATAGGTGAATGGAGCACTTCCAGGGTAGCCACGCTAGAAAGGCCTGCCTTGAGGTTACACAGAGACCAAATTATTAGTGCACCAGGGATAGGGCAATCCAATGTGGAACGATAGGCTTCAACAGATCAAATATACTGAGAGGCTAGTGCATGAAATGAGCACTAGATAGGTGATTGGAGCACTTCCAGGGTAGCCACGCTAGAAAGGCCTGCCTTGAGGTTACACAGAGACCAAATTATTAGTGCACCAGGGATAGGGCAATCCAATGTGGAACGATAGGCTTCAACAGATAAAATATACTGAGAGGCTAGTGCATGAAATCACTAGATAGGTGATTGGTGCACTTCCAGGGTAGCCACGCTAGAAAGGCCTGCCTTGAGGTTACACAGAGACCAAATTATTAGTGCACCAGGGATAGGGCAATCCAATGTGGAACGATAGGCTTCAACAGATCAAATATACTGAGAGGCTAGTGCATGAAATGAGCACTAGATAGGTGATTGGAGCACTTACAGCGTAGCCACGCTAGAAAGGCCTGCCTTGAGGTTACACAGAGACCAAATTATTAGTGCACCAGGGATAGGGCAATCCAATGTGGATTAATATACTAAAATGTGAAACTGTGAGCAGACTAGGATCAGAACAGAGGAACAAAGTGTGCTTTAATGGAAAGAAAGTTTAAAATCAAACCATGAAAACCTTAAGTATTTAAAAGGAAATTAGAGCCAGCTCCATATCATAAAATGATAAAGCCACGATATACTTCCATTTATCCCAGTTTGAACAGAGATATGGGTTCCTGTAGGAGCTGCCCTGGGAGAATGGAAGTAAGTGGCCTCTGCTGGCTAGCCCATCCTGGGGGAAGGGAGGGGGCTCTTGCTTGCCACAAGGTTGACACCTAGCAGGACCACTTGGTGTCGTCAGGTGTAGTTTGAGCCTGCTAAGCCTGCTCTGTCACTATGCATCTCACAATTGCAGCTGCGGAGAACTCATTGTGAAGATGCACACCTTATCCTGGGAGACAACAATAGAGGAGATCAGAAAAGTTGCAGAGAGGAGGGGGTACTAGCAGGGAGACAGGGTAGGCTGTTCCCCTAACAACAAGAAGTTGGCTTCATCCCTACCGCCTGACTCTCTTTGGGGAACAGAAAGCAGATCAGAATTCTTAGGCAGGACAAACTCGGTCAAACACCTCTCACCTAGTCTAGAAATGCTTGGTTCACATTACCACTGAACAAATGAGCCATATGAGTCCCAAGATGGATATCATCTGGTAAGGTACTGGGTGGATCAAAAAAATAAAAATAAAGAAATGCTTCATTTAAATTTTTATAATACATACTAAAGCAGTTCACTTGATACCACAGAATATGGAAATCCTTTTTTCTGTATGTATAAGGCAACACAGTTTTAGAGATAATACAAGGTGAGGTATAATACAATATGGTAGGGCAAAGGAGGTAGCCATCAATATGTCAAGGTAAGTGATCTTTATCAGCAGCATTCAGTTTCTGATTGCCGATAATTCATTTGTGCTTTAGCACTCTGTGTGTGGTTTACTTCATTATCATCATTCAAAATTAAATACCAATAATGAATTCTGAGTCATGACTGAATCAATCAGTGCTCCTTGTTAGTTGTATAGGAAGGACTTTTTTATTTTAGGATCACAACTTAATGTTCCTCTGGGGATATTGTACTTACATTTAAATTTTCTAATGAATCAGATAAGAAAAAGATTAAATATTTGCTCAGATTTAAAAAAAAATGCGAAAAGGCAAAATAAACATGTATTTTAAAGAAGTGAGTGGTTCAGAAAGGGAAAAATATTAAAGCTAGTTAATGTACTAAACATACAGTCTAAAGATGAAATGCTGAATTCAAAGCAAATGAATGAGTTATAGGCAGCAGCTGTAAAGAATTATCTTCAAAAGGTTGTATGCTGGATTTATAAAAAGTGCTTTTACAGTTTGCAACAGGTTGGATTAGACATTACAAAAGCCTAAGACTGGAGATGGGAGTCTATTAGAGAAGGCAAGAGGTGTGAGAATGTGATAACAAACACTTAATAAGTAACACCATATTTTACAGGGTAAATCAAGTTGATCTTCTGTTTCACTGGATGAGTTTAATTCAATGGCAACTTAGAAAAGGCATAGAGTTTAACAGCTGCCTCTTGCAAATGTGACATATTTGAGCATCACTCTTTGAAACATCATCTATAGAAAAGCAATGAGTCACTGGTGGCTGTAACTACTGTTTAGAATGGTCATGAAGAGTTGCATAGGTTAAGCCAATGTTTATGTAACAACCACATTCCAGGTTAGTGTCATATACAGACCACAGACATGTTCTATCATCATACGTGCCCTACAGTTTAAAACCACAGTCAAACCACAGAAAGCTCAAGAATGCATTGTCAGCTTAGCAAATGCAGTGGTGCCTGAACAGTCTTTCTCTGACCCTTATTTATCTTTCCTGCTGCTACTTGCTTTACACCCTCTACTGTGTTAATGGGGACATGCAATAGGAATACAATACATGAGATTCCAGAAATGGGATGCCTCTGCCTGAAAGGCAGATCATTGGGTATTGGTTTTCCACAGGGCAATGTGATATTTGATGAAATAAGTGACACACACTAATTTTAACATAACAGGAGCACAAGTAATTTAAAGTATCCCAGTAAGTCTATGCACAGAAAAAAAAAACACTGAAATGCAAAGAAATCTGAAAAAAAACACAGGGGAACTCAATTCATTGCTTTTGTTTCTCCAGTTTACTCTGGAGCTTTCATGTTGCATGTGGTCTCTCTGCAGAATAAAATGTTGACAGAAAAAATGCAGTGCATGACATGAAAGGGATATAAGGAAAAAACTTATTATAGACTGGAGGATTTTTTATGCTGACTCGGAAGAAAAAAAGCTGAGAAGGCGTGATCTTATTACCCTTGAATGGGTATGTAATGATTATCTAACGCATGATCTGTCATCTTCCAAAATATTCTCCCAGAAACACTGTCTCATCAAATAACCAATTGTTTAAAACAAGACTGCAAAACTATGAATATAACTTGCTCCAAAATAAAAAACATAAATAATAAAGTAGAATTCATGTCCGGAGTTCAAATACCAAACAATGGAAAGTGATGGAAATTTAACAAGATGACAAATTCTGAATTATTTATTGAAAACATGCAATCTGATTCAAAAGTCAAATTAATGCACTAAAAATAATGCTTTTTACAGTGAAGTAAGCTCCCATCATAACCATAAAGTACACATAAATAATATAGTAACTCTAGAGTTGCACGGTACTGGAGAAAGGGCAGAAAATGCATACATTAAAAGTCAGCCCCTCATGTAATGTGTTTACAAATGAAAGCGTAAAATGGTAGTTGCAATTTTCACACCATAAAATATAGATAACAGGCCACATAATGCAGAGATTCAGCTGTCACTTGAACGAATGACGTTTCACAAAAATGCGAAGAGAAAGCAACATATGATTACTTCGAAGAAACTGTCTTTTGTTTTAAAGGGCAACTCAAACAACCTTGTATTTCACAGTCCTTGAATTAAAGGAATACTCAGAATGATTAACAATAGAATAAAATAATGAAAACATAAAACTGGTGAAGGTGTTTTCACAGTGGCCTTGCACTACTTTGTACCCCCAATGTAGGGAGATTGCACTTCTAAAACCAAGTACTCCCAGTATGAGACAATATTACCTCAGAGTTAACGTATTACAACACCTTGGTGTGAAAATACTGTATGGTTCATTTTTTTCACTTTTATTATTAATGTGCACCGTTCAGGAAGTGCTTTATTGCCTTCTTTAGTAAAGTTCATATCTATTAACTTTAATATTCTGTTTTTATTGGCTGTCTGTTATAAAAGATGTAGTAACTATATGTATATTCAGAGAAGCATAGTACAATAATAAAATCCACTGTTTCTAATTCAAATTTTATAGCTTTCCAATGGCATTGTCAGTTACAGGTATATTGACTTCTTTATAATTGATAGAATACTGCATGCTGGTTATAGGGTACAGCATGGTGCAAAGTATCTATATTTATGAATCCAACAGTAGTGCAATTTGTACAGTTGCCTTTTTAAGTTACCATACACTGTAGAGATGATTAAGCCATTTCCAATTTCAGACTTTATTTTTTTACAAAATCATATGAATGAGTGATTTTATTTCTGTAGTTGGCTATGTGAAAGCTGAGTGTGTATTTACCATAATGAATGGCAAGGAAGACATTCTGTCACTTTTGACCATATAACCAAAATGTTTAAAAAGTAATCAGGTAAATCTTAAAGTGACAGAGAGCTGCAATGGTACAGACAGATAGACCCCTGACTATGACCCTGACAACCATATTTGAATTAGTGGCTAAGGTACCTGCTGAAAATGGCTAATGAGAAAGAGAAGTGACAGGGCGAAGCCTGCTTGCCTTACTTTGGGGGGGGGGGGTAAGTATGCATACATTGGTCATACAAGGTAGTTACAGTTCATCACAATGCCCATTGCATACCCCATAGGAAGAATGCTCACTGGGCATGTGTGAGGTGATAGGACCATAAAGAGAAAGTACCAGTCCCCACATGGTTGATAGCAATCAACCCTATTTGCTCAACCCTCCCCTCTATGGGAAGAAATAGGACACAGAACTCTCTCCACATGGGTACTGAATTGACTAAGTCAGTGGCCATGGGGGAGATTTGATGATCATAGTGGGAATCAAAGTAAAAAAAAAAGAAATTAAGTGACAAAAGAGGGTATGCAGACTTAGTTAATGACAGAAGAATGTCATCTGTAAAAAAAAAAAATATATATATATATATATATATATATATATAGAGAGAGAGAGAGAGAGAGGGGGAGGGAGGGAGGGAAAGAGCAATAACCTCCCCTCAGCTAGCCAACAAACTAATATACTACAGTACGCTGATGACACCACCCTTATTTGCTCAGCCTCCTCTCTACAATTGCTCCAAGGTAGAATCCAGGAAGCCTTCACTACTATAGAAAAATGGCTAAATTCCTCTCAACTCATACTAAACCCATCTAAGACCCAACTCATGATCTTCCACCCATCCAAAACGTTCACTCCTACCTTGCCATTCTCAATAACATCCTCCAAAAATATCCTTATCACACCAGTAACCCAAGCCAAGCTACTAGGTGTAACTATTGACCAAAACCTAAAGTTCGACAAACATATAGCACTGATAATTGCCAAAGTTTATAAAAAACTAGGTTTACTCTGCTGCAATAGCTTCTTCACACAGGAATTCTGAATCACTATCTCTTGTACCCATCTACTCTCTACCTTACTATACGCTTCCCCAGTTCTAACTAACCTAAAAAATCTGACCTTCTGAAACTATCTACCTGCTACAATAAAATCTCAAAATTTGCAACCAATGCTAAGTTTTGTTCTCATCACTGCCTCTCCCTAAGACAACTAGGATGGTTAGAACTCCCTAACCTACTAAAATACAATCAACTTCCCCTGACCCATCAACTGCTATACCAACTGAATAAATTACCTGCCGTCTCTGGTCTGCTCACCTTCCATCATACTGAGGATCAATTAATATCTTCCAGTACCGCCCTACTGACTGTTAACAATTGCTTACATAGTTCAGGCCAATATCTTTATTCTTATAAAGTTGCTAAGGCCTGGAACTCTCTACCCCCTGACATTAGATGTCTAAATAGTAAACATACTTTCAAAACCCTACTAAAAGATCTCCTATTCAAAACTTGGATATGTTCCTGTACAGAACCAGACTAATCTCACCTCTTCCTGACTTTCAATATCCCTAGAGCACTGGTGTACTGTGTAGTTTCACTTAGTGCATAATGCTGTGAACCAGGTGTTTAGGCCACCTTTATAGTTATGATTTCTAGTTTATGACCCTGTTTGTCTATGGAAACTTCTTTTTGAATTTATGTTCGAACAATTCTATATTTGTTGTATAATATCTTGTTTAATTGTTTCTCAATATTCTAAGCAGTGTATGCTGCATCAATTGTAAAATTCAGATTTTTTTACTCCTTTTATATGTTCTATGCTCTTTGTCCAAAATATCTATGTTTATATGATTTTTATTATTTTTATAATTTTTTACTATGCAATTGGAGCTTTTCTCCCCATCTTCCACTGAAAACGGTCACCTTGTGTCCAGTCGGACTATCCCGGTAAACAAATGGAAAATAAAATAAAATAAAATAAATATTCCCCCAGATTTATTAATCTTCCATGCAGGACTAGTCTAGTCCTATATGGAAGCGGCCGTTTAGGAGGAGGATGGCAGCGTGCCATGCATATTAATGAAGGTGAGCTGCCCAAGCTCCCAGGCTTACACGGAGCATGTACGAGTGCAGGGGGCATGTCTGAGAGCAGAGTTCTCAGCATAAACACGCCCCTGCAATATAGAAAAGAAGAAAGTGTTCAGAGATGAGCAAGATTGTTCATAGGTGTCTGAATATCCCCACCAAACTTCTGCATGTTTACAACAGCAACAGTACATAAAAATTAAATGAAGAAACCCCTTTATTATTTTTTTTTAATCCTGATTACAGCTAACCATTGGTGCATGGGTGTGCCTGTCGCTTAGCTATGGTTAAAGCAGCTTAAAAGGCTGAAGAGGATAACAAGGAAGATATATGCAAATGAAGCAGCTCAGCAATAGTGTAGTGGGCAGACCATTGGCCTAATGAGTAGGCATTCCTGATTCGAGTCCCACTCCGGCACCATCAATTTTATATGGCAAAGCACGTTATAACCAATATTTTTGTTGTAAAACCCACTAAATAACATATATTTATGAACTGGAGTACTGCAGGAAATGCACATATGAAGTGTCAGTGTTATAATGAATAAGGCACTAGTAAGCAGGTTTAAGCACAAATAAGCAGTAGTAAGCATATGTAAGCACTAGTAAGCATGTTTAAGCGTGTTTGAGTAGGGATAAGCACTTCCCATACAGACTAAGCAATTTAAAAGCTAACTGAGTGTAAGAAACTGTAACCGGAAGTTAGCAGTGCTTAGCTCCACACAAACCCATGCAAACCCACTTACAACTGCT
Organism: Protopterus annectens; assembly: GCF_019279795.1. Lineage (NCBI taxonomy): Eukaryota > Metazoa > Chordata > Ceratodontiformes > Protopteridae > Protopterus > Protopterus annectens. The sequence continues at coordinate 293,006,052 of NC_056744.1, forward strand.
TTAAAGTGCTAATCACTGTACCCTATGACCATGTTCTTCTCAGCAACAAAATAAACTGCCTCTTCAAGGTTCAAACTCAGGACCCTATACACTATAGTCACAGTAGTTAACCACTAAATATACGAAAAATACACCAAACCTTAGCAAGAACTTCGGTAGCACCAATTAGCGCTAAAATCACCAGCAACCACGGTAGTTGGCAACCAGTCTATTTAATATATCCACATCACGCCACAACGACAAACGAAATGTAACAACATAAAATAAGAACAAGAATGGAACACTGCTGCAAGTAGAATGGCAAAAAACTGAATAACGCCAAAAATAAATTGAATTCAACAGTTGAGCGCTTTCAACCAGTATCCCTGGTCTTCATCAGAACTGTTGGCAATAGGCTCACACTGAATTTAAATAAGTTCTTTGGCGCCAAAAAAAGTTTGTTTCTTTAAAGATACAGTGTACAAATTCTCCCAAAATCAGTATATTACATCCAATTATATACATACATAAACTATCCATGTAAAATAAATACAAAATCAGAAAAACTTCATAGTAGAATAAAAATCAATTGAATAATTTATTTGAGAAGTTTTTATTATTTGCGTTACACAAACAGTACGCAAATTATTTTTATTACGCAGGATCAGTGTGATAATTTAGTTTCATTAATGATGTATGGCATTTGATATAAACACTACAGTCAGAAGTTAGATAAACATTCGTACTAGCATTTTAAAGCATTTTTATAGTATATTCAAATGATTTTTATTCTACTATGAAGTTTTTCTGATTTTGTATTTATTTTACACGGATAGTTTATGTATGTATATAATTGGATGTAATATACTGATTTTGGGAGAATTTGTACATTGTATCTTTAAAAAAACAAACTTTTTTTGGCGCCAAAGAACTTATTTAAATTCAATGTAAGCCTATTGCCAACAGTTCTGATGAAGACCAGGGATACTGGTTGAAAGCGCTCAACTGTTGAATTCAATTTATTTTTGGCGTTATTCAGTTTTTTGCCATTCTACTTGCAGCAGTGTTCTGTTCTTGTTCTTATTTTATGTTGTTACATTTCGTTTGTCCTTGTGGCGTGATGTGGATATATTAAATAGACTGGTTGCCAACTACCGTAGTTAACCACTAAGCCATCATAGCAATGCATATAAGTGAGGTATCAGCAAACTAAGCCTCATTACAGGAAAATCAAACCAAACATGTGAACTGAATCTATGTACAGTGTGAAGTGGTATAACCTGCTACATAACATAAATATGTGAATTGTAGTACTGCAGTAAGCATAGATGTGAGGTGTTATTGTAATAACGTGTAGAAGTAGTAGAAGTGTAGAATCATGAATACCGGACACATATAGCACCTGTAATGAATAATAAATCACTGCCAAAATGCAAATATTATGTTAATTAACTATTAAGCAATGCTAAATGCAGCACAGCTCAACTTAGTAAGAGTAAGCAATGTATAGTGGAGCCAATCCAATCTGCCTAGCGGTATAACCCTTTAAGCACTGCCAACCTTACGTAAGCAGTGTGCCCATAGCATAGCCTTTTCAAACCCAGCCAATCATGGAAAAGTGTGGGTAATTGGCCATATTTAAACCACACAGGCGGGAATACATTCCATAACTGGTTGTAGCTTCCTTCTGCAGGCATATAATGGCTGGTGTGGGTGAAGGCGTTCATTTTAGAGCACAGCACTGGGGCATCCAGGAGTCAAAAATCATGGTATGGCTCCTGGTAAAAAAACCATGAGGAGAGAATACTGCAGGGCCAGTACCAGGACTCACAGTATAAAATTGAGGCCTGGGACAGTCTCGCTCGTGACCTCACCAGTGCCACAGGTATCCCCCGGACTGGTGAGCAGGTCAGGCACCACCATGCTGACCTGAAGCAGTGGAGGGGGGATGTACTGGAACAGTGGATCCAAGAGTCTCGGCAGATGGCTAATGCCCTAGTACTGAGTAAGTACTCATTCTACTAAGTAGTTAAGAATTGCCTAGCTTGTGTATACTATTGATAGGTATGGCTAAATATCACTGTATTTCTTGACAGCTGCAGATGAGTGGGCTGCAACCCAGCAAGCTCATGATGCTAGGTTGCAAAGGCTGTGCCGCAAGGCAGGTTAGTAATGAGTCTGCATGTACTGTCATAACAAATATATATATATATACATATATATATATATATATATATATATATATATATATATATATATATATATATAAGAGCCTTAGAAAGTGTTATACCAGTATAAATAAATGTGTAATAGTGTGTGAATAAAGGTATAACCCCTGGAGTGCTTCTGTTTACTCTTCTATGATATGTTGGCGAACTGTTGCATACTATAAATAGTACTGGTGTAGTCTGAGTAGTGTCACCCACATTATGGTATGCAGATAAAATGTGTATGAAGTCCTGCATAACAATGTTGGAAGTGCCAAGAGGTCAGTCATATTGTACAAGTGAGGGAGACTTAGATAGAAAACAGTAGAAAGCTTTACATCAATTCCCTGATAGCACTGTGTACTGTGATGTTAGCTATAATATTTTGTCACATACAGCAGGGGTCTGAATCCTGGGAGTGCTACTAAGTTGTATGCATAATCATACCCCACAACTGTACAGATGTCATTACAATGTTCAGATAGAAAGCTGTACGCATAATTACACCCAACTGTACAGAATTTGCTAGAATGTTCAAATCGAAAGTTGTATGCATATTCATACCCCCCAACAGTTCCAATCTGTCCAGCATGTCCAGATAAATGGCAGCCTGGTACCCCGTTCCCCTGACAAATCAGTGTGATGATCCAAGAAATGTAGGCAGCCATTAATGAAATATAACTGATAGTCAGACGAGTACATAGTCATAGAATGTATATGAAAACAAACCTGTCATTCTATCACCTCACCCAAAGTGTATGACAGCAATTCTCAACATATATTGCATTAACACCTGCATCGTGTCATGCCTGTATGTAAAACACAGGTCACGTATATAATAATCTATAAACATACCAGTGTACAATATAAGGCCATTGGGTAGTGTAATAATACATGTAAGGGAAAGATCACTGCAGTGACTAAGAATGCTGTGAAAACTACAAGGATATATTAGTTGTTAACTGAACTCTCTCTCTCACCCCTACCATATGTGCAAAATAACCCAATGACACTCCTCAGCTGGTATGTGTACACTCCAACCTTTTGTTAGGACATATGTCCTAATGGTTCATAAATATTATTTGTTTCTATGCATGTGCCATGTTAAAATACACCCATATTGGTGGCCTGTTGCCATAATTGAAACCTGCATGCTCTTGTAATGGCCACTGTTGTTCCATATATGCATGTGTTCTGCTTGGTCTGCAACTGTGTTAAATCTGGTGGTTTTGGTTAATGGAAATACCTATGCATGCTGTTATAACTAATCCTAAATGCTGTTGACTGTTACTAACCCATAACTGTCATAAACCTGCTACAACATAGCTCGTATGGGAAGGCCGGTCCCAGCGGACACACCTCTCCCACCTCAGCTGGCCATGGCACTGGGCACCAGCACATCTGGGGCCCAGCCTGGGACCTCCTCCTCCATGGACCCTGCGCAACCTTTGGGTGGAACCACTGCAGGGGATGGGGCTCACCCCCCTCAGAGCAGGCACGGAGGGGAACCAGTCACCCATCAACAGGTCTGGGCCATAGTACATAGGGAGTCGATCTGGAGTATTGAGACCAGCTATGCTAGCTTGAGGGCCGAGTGACACAATTAGAGGGTGAGCCTGCCCCTCCTACACAGCCCCCAGCACAGCCACTTTTGGGGCCGTGAAGGTGCAGTGGTGACTGCCCATGGGTGGGGACAACATGGTTGGGGCTCATGAGCTTGCGACTTCCAAATGCCCCTCCCCGTCCAAGGTGTTTACCCCCAACATGTGTCATATACTGCCTTGTATGTGTCTTGTTTGTCTTGTCTGTTAACCTACCCAACCTACCTCCCCAAATATACCTACTACCCCTCCCCAACATCCCAATCTCTCCTAATAAAAAAGGCAATCTGCTCCCACAAAAAAAATCTCGCCCCATACATAGCTGTCCATTTTGCACACATGTCTACTGGACACATGTAATCTGGTCTAATTGGCATCACAATGAAGATATGTTGTCCTCACCCACCTCCCAGGGGTTTGAGGGTCAAAATCAACCTACAAATTCAGTGTATATGCACAGCTGTTGCTGTAGAAGAAATGGGCAGCTATGGACCTTTCCTACACCCTTCCTGCACATGCCTAGCTATTTTCCTTACTGTCTTACCCTTTTTGTGCCCATTTTTCACCACTTTCCTATCAACCCTTTTTTCTTTTCTTTTAAAGAAATTAGCATGAGGATAAGCGGGAGTAGGCACTTTTAAGCAGCAGTAAGCGGGTGTCAACTTGTTTGCACAGGGGTAAGCTATGCCTACACAGGTTAAGCAATTTAGAAGCTAACAGAATATAAGGGACTATAACCGGAGGTTAGCAGTGCTTACCTATGCGCAAACCCATGCAAACCCTTTTACAACTGCTTTAAAGTGCCTTAATCGCTCTATATCCAATGGCCCGTGTTCTGCCCAGCAACAACATAAACTGCCGCTGCAAGGCTCGAATCGAGGACCCTGCACTTCATACACAAAGTGATTTACCACTAAACCATAGCAGATATACATACCCCTGATGTTTTCCCAAACATATCATCCAGCCCAGTCATTCAACTGTACAGAGAATGTATTCCAACATATAGCTGTATGTGTGTGAGTAAATATATTAATGTCTAAACAGGTACAACATATTGATATATGTATATATATATATATATATATATATATATATATATATATATATATATATGTATATAAATACATATATATATATATATATATATATATATATATATATATATATATATATATATATATATATATATATATATATATATATATATATATACCAGACACGCCATGGCCATCCCTAGGATACATATACACAGACACATATATGCAGATACAGGCATATATATATATATATATATATATATATATATATACATATATATATATATATATATATATATATATATATATATACATATATATATATATATATATATATATATATATATATATATATATATACAGATATATGTAACTATACATACACACACAGAGATATGTACAGTAAGATACGTATGTAGTACATGCACACAATATGGAGCAGCCAGTATTCCTACAGTCACCACCTTACCAACTGGAGACTGTATGAGCCACTCATACGAATGACATGCATAGCCTGCAACATATACCCACAGAGATGTTAAAGGGTATAACGCCACACACAAGTGTGCATAAATTAATGTGAAAGCTTTATTCGTGTACTATGACAGTTGTATATGCCATGTCATATAGCTGTTTAGACACTGACATCCATATGAACAGTGTAATGCAACTGTGAAACAATTATACTAAGACAGTAGTCTGGAAAGGTTGACGTATGTTGCTGTCCAGGCTGAGGCCTTCAAGTAGTACAATAGTAATGACAGACTGGGCCACAGCATACCAGACAATCAACAGTACGTAATGCAGATGTATAGTTCAGCATCATCTATCTACACTCTGTGCACAATCCCTAGGGGGTACAGACCCCAGTTGACACAATGGGATGTATGTGTGACATAACAAGGCATAACTGACACCATCACAATCACACTGACAAACAGAAAATTCCATATGGCAGGATGCAGTAGGCCTGCATTTACCCAAGGTGGATCATATGGTAATGTACATCCAGAGACCTTAAGGCAGCTTACCCCAGATAACCACACATGTTGTAACAGCCTAAGTTAGTCATGGTGCACCCCCCCAGACTCACTAATACTGGGCCATATACCATTGTTACATACACTGGCCTCTGGAGTGTATTAGGGCACACATGTATTGTCTAGATGAAGCCTACACATATATGGTCCCAACCCCCCAGTATGTGTGGGGAACACAACAGCAATGGAGTGATGGCAGGAATGACAGCATGACATACACACAGCCCACTACATAACAACCCCTGACAGCATGTCACATGTGCAAAGTCTGGTATGTAGGTGGAGGACAGAGGCTGGAAAACAGGAACATATGAGTAAAACTGTTGTCATACAGTAAGTAAGATATGTATATGTGTATAAATCTATATGGATATATATATATATATATATATATATAATTGTATATACATATATGTTCACCATATGTCTTGCACATGGAGTGGAGCCCTACCTCGGCCCCAATAGTCCCAACCTCTCATTGCAAGGAGATGTCACGTATGTATCGCAGGTATAGTTGTAGACTATTGCTACTGTAATAGAGATTGTCTTCACAGAAATGGTGTGTGTGGGAGGCCACATCTGCTGTTGACATGTATGCCATTGGCTACTGACAGACATCCTAAGGTCATCATTGTACAGTACCACTGCTAGCACAGTAATGCCCCTGTGGACTACAGCTGTGATATGGCCAATATATGTGGACAGTCTGACACACTCTGGTCAGTCCAGAGGTATTCGCAGAACCTCTTCATGCAAGATATGTGGACCAGGCCTGTCAATGTGGATGTTAACAGCCATGTAGATTGGTATAACATGTAAATACTGGTATACATTTGCCCCCATAGGTTAGGCATTCATACACCCCTGTCTGTCCTGACATATACTAACCACTGGTACAGAGGTGCTATGGCCACATACCACCCACTAGTTAGTGACATACATCTGAACAGCATCCTACTGTTTTGTCTGACATACATGACTGTTATGGTGGCCCAGCAGCAGTACATCTGGCAAGTATCTGCACATGACACCTCACTGGATATGTACAGTAAGCTGCTAGGCATGCAACAAAGCACAGTGCAGGCTACAGGCAGACTGACTCCACACTGGCCTACATCTCCTATGTGGGAATACACATGTACCTGCATAGATAGCAGGCTCTACAGGCATGCCACATCACAGAGTAACAGACACTTGTGTGAAAGTGCATAACCACAACCAATGTGAACTCAGCCACAGCCACATATGGTAAGCTAGCATACTATTACAGTATACGGACTATCTGATCTACACCATCCTCATATGAGCCACTCACACAACAACCCTACATATACTGGGCCGCTACACAGTGTGGTCCGATGCCTGTCTGTGGTATGGGCATATGTGTTTTCGCACCTACAAACATGTAAGCTGATAGGCTGACATACAGTGGAGCAGCATGTAACAACAGACAGAACAGGACCAACAACAATGACATCTGCCACAGTCTCTGCACAGGCCAAGGTACATATTCACTATACACACACTGTCGATAATTACCAGATTTACACATACCTCTGTACTGTGCACACAACCACAGAATGTCCAGACTATGTCCTCAAATATAGCACCTACTATACATAACGTGTAGCAGTCTGATATCTCACTGGCTTGTTATCAGATATACCATCAATGATTATGGTGTACAGAACATATGCACCCCCTACTGCATGACATATGTACAAAGGTTGACAGAGTTGTGGCTGGAGGCACAAACACAGGGCCAATTTTGACATGTTGCTGTGATAACCTCATACATTTACTGTCGTAACAGGGTTTGTTGCAACATATGTCCTATAAGGGATATGGCGTCTGTAACTCTCCCGGCTATCACTATCTACTGACTGCAATCCTCACACTACCTTCTGCAGTTGAGAGACAGGTGCTCTGTGGGTAACACATGGCACCACACACTGGCCAGTCTGCAGATGACCCTAAAGAAGGGGATTCCTCATAAACATAGCACTGACATGACAAGTATTACAACATGTGGGACAGCCATATCCACACACACCCTGTTAAACCGATATTAACCCAACTGCAGTATAGCAGCAGTTACAGTCTGTAGTCAAGACAGGTGCACCCCCCTCCTGTGTGTTGGCCTGTTTCCCCAGTGTATGTTGTCAGAGGTATGTCCCCAATCCATCTGTGATGCTGTTTGCCAAACAACAGATCTAGTTCCTGCTCACAGTGAATGAAAAGGCCCAACACCAACATGATGTTCCTGGATATTGGAGTGTGTTTCCATGCAATTGGCTATGGGAATGTTACCACAACTGTTCCACATGCAATCAGCTAGAGGAGGGCTGTAATTCATGCAGAGGCCATCAGCTGATCATGAGCATCACTGACAATACACATGCCGCTGCCTAAGCAAAGCAGGTGTAAGTCTCCACCTCGACCAAAGAGGGAGTGAGAGAGGCAGACAGAGGCAAAGATAAGTCAGGGTGGGTTGGGAGACTAAAGGGTAAACATGTTTTGTCACACACCTACCAGGCCAGGGTATCAAACCCCTGACTGATTATGTACTGATATCACATCTGTTATCCCTGCACGGTGGATATTGTGATATATACTAGGGGCAGCATATAAGCCATTTGCAAAACCCACTCAACATTGAGTACAGTTGTTACACACTCACCTCCACACAGGGCATGAATGTCAAATATTGACACATTAAGGCACACACACCTGTCACATTTGGGATTAAAACTCCTACCTAACTAGTTATTACACGACATCACTACACAATTATAGAACATGCCACAGTGATTACTGGAGCACTCTCTCCCCAAAGGTTTATTGCACAGTGACTGACATCAGCAGGATTGCCAAAGAAGGGCAAATGAATTGTAGTGAGTGTGACTAGCCAAACATGCATTGCTCCCTACACAGGCATATGAACAGACACAAAAAATATCCACAACTCCCATGTGCGAGAATAGAACCCCCTGCCAGTGTTCTAGATCACACTATAGCATTACACTGTTATAGCACGCTCCACAGAGATTACTGGAATACTCTTTACCCAAAGGTGTACTTCACAGTGATTGACATCAGCAGGATTGCCAAAGTAGAGCATTTGAATTGTGAGTGTGACTAACCTAAATTGCCCTAATTATTCTGTATGCATTAACTGCTGTTCTGGCCACAACAAAAATAACCTGCCTTTGCAGGTCATGTACCTAGGACCCTGTATACTACAGTCACGCTAGCTAACCACTAAGCCATGATAGCAGTACATGAGATTGAGGTTTCACCAAAGTAATCCCACCATAGCCTAATCAAACTGAACATGTGAAAGGAATGTATATACAGTTGTCCATAAAATACTTCTCCAAAGCCAACTTCATCCTACTCAAGGCAGAAGTGACAATGTTTGTGACACCCATGGAGACAGGAGCTGACAGTTCAACTGATGAATCCTGCAATAAGGCACTGTATGAGCACATACACTTGTGCATGATTCCTGACATCCCACATAGAACCAGGACGCTCTCCTCCCAAATAAGCAAGCCAGTCTGGTGGTCCCCTGCCATTAACAGAGTATACAACAAAAGGTAGACACTGTTGAGAGAAAAAGGATAGTCCAGGGATGCAAACAACTCCCTTACCAGCCCCAGTAAGAAGTTGAGATCCCTCATGGAATCCTCCAAAGCTGGCTACATAACTAAAATTGCCACAGATTCCACAGACAACCACACAGCATTCTATAGTTATGTCCAGAATCTAACTGGCAATGCTCAGAAGTGCTCTGAGCTACAATAGAATGGCACTACATAGACTGCTCCCATGGAATTAGCCAATATCCTGGCAAATATGATTTAGTGCCACATTCACCCCCCCCCCACACCCCCAAAAGGGCCCATGTCAATACAAAATAGTTCCAATGCCCAGTAATCACGGCCACACAGGTAGAAACCACACTATCCACAGCTAAGAATACAGCATCCATGGGACCAGATGACATCCTGGGCTGTGTACTACATGAACTACAAAATGAAATGGCAACTCACATAACTGTCATGTGTAATCATAGCTTCACATCAGGCCTGGTGCCCACTGATTGGTGCACAGCTGGATTTATCCCACTCCACAAAGGGGGATTCACCTTGGATCCCGGGAACTTCCATCACATCAGTCTGATGAGCCTGATCTGCATGGCCATGGAATGCATTATCATGGAAGTTTTGAATGCAGACACTAGCAACCCTCAAACACTGGACCCCACACAGATTGGGCTCATGGAGGGCCACTCTTTTCTCTTGAAACGGATTAACTGCTTTGACTCAATCTGTATAGCTGTTGAAGAGGGTAAGGTGGTCCACAAAGCCTATGTGGACCTCGCCAAGCCCTTCAACACCATCACCCAGTCTGGAAACATAGATTTATGTACGAATCTGGCCATACATCCCTATGCCACTCAATGGTTTGCCACATTGCTTATTGACAGAACCCAAATTGTAGGTGTAACTGACTCCAAATCTATCCCCAAACAAGTGACAAGTGGAGTACCTCAGGGTTCAGTCCTGGGACTACTGTTGTTTGGTATCTACATCTCTGAAGTACAGGACAACAGTCTGGGACTCTGGCAAACAAAGGTAACAGATGACTGCAAAATGGGAGTCATTATGAGCCTGACTGTACTACATGAGATGTTACTGTACCAGCCTGACATCATACAGGTGGGATTGAGTACTGTTAACATCTTGTGCCCTTGCCGTGTAAGGTCCTGGTTATGGGATCTGCAACAGTTGGTAGTGTAGTGCAGGGCAGACGTGTTTGGCTGTGGGGGGAATACCTATTCATGCATGACGTATGTTGTTTGTGCCCGTTCCCACTTTATCTACAGATGTATGTCCGTATATACCTATATAGATATAAATATCTGCTTACATATATGTATATATATATATATATATATATATATATATATATATATATATATATATATACACATATCAATATGTTGCATCTGTTTAGACATTAATATATTTTCACACACACATACATCTACATGTTGGAATACATTCTCTGTACTATTGAATGACAGGGCTGGATAATATGTTTGTGAATACAGTAGGGTCATGCATATCTGAAATGGCTTAGAGGGAAATTGCTTTTCCTATGGTGTGCATGGTCCTGGGTTCGAACCTAGTAGAGGCTGTTTATTTTGTTGCTAGGCAGGGCAAGGGCCGATGGATACAGAGTGATTAAGGCACTTTAAAGCAGTTGTATGTGGGTTTGCATGGGTTTGCATGGAGGAAAGCACTGCCAAAGTCTGGGTAAAGTTTTTTATACTCAGTTAGCTGCTGAATTGCTTAACCTGTGTAGGCATTGCTTAGCTCCACACAAACCTGCTTACAACTGCTTTAAAGTGCCTTAATCACTGTGTATCCAACAGGCCATGTTCTGCCCAGTAACAAAATAAACAGCTCTCGCAAGGCTCAAACCAAGGACCCTCCACACCATAGACAAAGTGATTTAGTACTAAGCAATGACAGATATAAAGCAATTTGATGTTTTCAGAAACATATCATCCAGTCCAGGCATGCAACAGAACAGAGAATGTATACCAACATTTAGATGTATGTGTGTGCAAATATATTACTATCTAAACAGATACAACATATCTAGATATGTGTATATATATATATATATATATATATATATATATATATATATATATATATAGATATATATATATATATATATATATATATATATATATGTATTATTTCTAAAACTATATACATATATATCAATATATATGCAGATATATATATGCATATGCCTAAATTGACACATATATGTGTCTACACCTATATGTCTACATATACACAGCACTTTGCATATGTGTATGCAGATATATATCTATGTAGGTATATACAGAAGTAGTTATATATATGTTAGCAGATATATAAATCTATATAGGTATATATGGCCATACATCTGTAGATAGCACTGGCAGATTCACAAATACACATATGTCCACATGAATCGTTAATGGGGTTGAGAGGCCACATACACTATATGTCTTGTACAAATAGGCACCCCCCACAGCCAAACACGTACGCCCTGCAATACACTACCAAGTACAGTCTGCCTCCCATAGGATACGTACTATGTGGAAGCCATCAACATCCCCAGGATACAGATACACAGACATAGATATGCAGATACAGATATAAATATATATATATATATATGTATATATATATATATATATATATATATATATATATATATATATATATATATACACACACACACACACACACACACACACACACACACACACACACACATGCAACTACACATACACATGCAGATATATGTAAAGTAAGATACATATGTAGAAGGTGCACACAATATGGAACAGCCACTATGCCTACAGTTAACACCTGAACAACTGGACACTGTATGGGCCGCCCATACAAATGTCAATCATTGCCTGCAACATATACTCATAGAAAGGTCATAGGAAAGACACCACACACAGGTTTGCAGAAATGGGAATCCTTTAACTGTGTACTATAACAGTTCTGTATGCCATGTCATATAGCTGTTCAGATCCTGAGAACCATATAAACAGAGTACTGCAACTGTGAAACAGTTCCATTAATACAGTAGTCTGGAAAGGTTCACAGCTGTTGCTGTCCAGGCCAAGCCCTTCAAATTGTACAATAGGTTAGACAGACTGGGACACAGGATACTAAACAATCAACAGTGTGTACTACAGGTGTGTAGTTCAGCAGCCTCTATCTACACTCTGTACAAACTCAGTAGGAGGTAAAGATGTTTTGTGATTAAATGGGTTGTAACTGGTACATAAGAAGGCATAACTAACACCATCATGAGCATGCCAACAAATAGAACAGTCTGTACGGAAGGAGGCAGTAGGCTTGCAGTACCCCAATTCATGCAAGTAATTTCAATATAGGTGAAATATACGGTACTGTACATCCAGATACCTTGTGGAAGCTCACCCCTGATACCCCCACATTTTGTAGCAGCCTAGGTCATTTATGGTGCTCCCCACCTACACTCAATAATACAGGCCCATATGCCACTGTTACATACACTGGCCTCTGGCGTGCATAAGGGCACACATGTATTGTGTAGGTGACGCCCACACATATATGGCCCCAGCCCCACTGTATGTGTAGGGGATACAACAGCAGTGGACTAATGGCAGCATTGGTGTGATATACTCACAGCCCACTACAGATCAACCCCAAGCAGCATGACATATCTGCAAATCTTGGTATGTAGATGGAGGACAGAGGCTGGAACACAGGCACATTTGTGGAACACTGTTGCCATACACTAAGCAAGGTGCTGGTGTTACATGATAGTCTGCAACATACCCTTAGTCAGGGAATTGAGGTTAGATGCAGAAATGGATGTAGCCATGTACTGATAGCATGCAAAGTACGCATTGACAGTGTAATATCTGACACAGGACCTGTGTGGTGGAAGGACAACACATGATAGGCATACCTGTGTCCAGAAAGAGAACAGGCCCACAGTAGTGAGCTATGCAGACATACTGCATTCCAAGGTACACTAGTATGTACACACACACACACACACACACACACACCCTGTAACACCAGTACTATGCAAAGCATAACACAACTCTACTCACATTCTGTCTGTAGTTCCAGATCCTCCTACGAATATGTGGCCACTCTGAGTGTGCAGGTTCTCCTGTAAGAGGTATTGCTACCTGCTGTCTGTAACACTAATGCCCACACACAGGAAGGATGGCCATCACACAGGAAATGTAAATGGACCACACCCACATGCTGTAGGGATTTATAGTGGGTGGTTGCCATGACAGTGGTAATTGGAAGTAGTACACATGTGTAATTATATATATATGGCTATCTGGATAAGTATATGTACATATATTTCCACCATATGTCCTGGACTTGGGGTGTAGCCCTACCCCAGCCCCTATAGTCCCAAAGTTGTAGTGCAAGTGGGATGTCAGGTATGTATAGCAGGTATATTACTTGACTATTGCTACTGTCATTGGGATTATCTTCACAGACATGATGTCTGTGGAAGGTGACATCTGTTTATAACATGTGTGCTATTGGCTACTGACAGACATCCTAAGGAAATCATTGTAAAGTACCGCCGCTAGCATATAATACCCCTGTGGAGTGCAGCAGAGATATTGGCCAATATATGTGGAACTTCATACACACCATGTACAGTCCAGAGGTTTACACATAATCCCTTAGTGCACAGCATGTGTACCAGGCCTGACAATATGGATGTAGACAGCTATTTAGATGGGTATAACACATAACGACTGGTATACATTTGCCACCATAGGTTTTGGATTCACACACTCCTGTCTGGCCTGACACATAATGACTGCTGGTACAGGGGTGCCATGGAAACATACTGCCCACTAGATATTGACATACATCTGTACAGCATCCCACTGCTCTGTCTGACATACATGACTTTTAAAGGAGGCCCGGCAGCAGTACATCAGGCAAGTATCTGCACATGACATCTCAGTGGGTAAGTGCACTAGGCTGCTAGGCATGTAACAATGGGGAAATGCACATGTATCTGCATATACAGCAAGCTCAACAGCCATGACACAGCACAGGGTAAGATACACCTGTGTGAAAGTGCATAACCACAGCCAATGTGAACACAGCCACAGCCACATATGGTAAGCTAGCATATTATTACAGTATATGGACTATCTGTTCTACACCATCCTCATATGTGCCACTCACAGAATGACCCTAAATATACTGGGCTGCAACACAGTTTGGTCTGATGGCTGTCTGTGGTATGGGACATGTGTGTGTATGGCCCTACAAATATGTATGGCAAAACTGTACCATACAGTGGGGCAGCATGTAACATCAGATAGAAAGGGAGCTAGAACAATGACATCTACCACAGTGTGTACACAGGCTAATGTACATATTAACAATACACACTGCCGACATTCACCATCACTACACAGACCTCAGTACTGTACAGACATCCACAGAATGTCCAGATTATGTCATGATATATAACCCCTACTGTACATGGCATGTGTAGCAATCTGATATATCACTGGCTTGTTATCAGATATGACAACACTATTTATGGTGTACATCACATATGCACCACTTCATGCATGACATATATACAAAGGTTGACAGATGTGTGTCTGACAACACATACACAGGGCCAGTATAGACATGTTGCTGTGATAACCTCATACATTTACCATTGTAACTCGGTTTGTTGCAACATATGTCCTATGAGAGATATGAAGTCAGTAACTGTCATGGCCTTCACCATCTATGAACTGCAATCCTCACACTACCTTCTGCATTCCATAAATAGATGCACTGTGGCTAACACATGAAACCAAAGGCACAACACTGCCCAGTCTGCAGATGACTCTGCAGATGGGGATTCCTCATACACATGGAGCTGACATGGCAGCTATTGTGACATGAACAACAGGCATATCCAGACACACACTGTTAAACCAACATTACTCCAAATACAGTATAGCAGCACTTACAGTCTGTAGTCAGGTCAGGCACATCCCCCTCCTGTTCGTTGCCCTCTTACCACAGTGTATGTTGTTAGAGGTAAATCCCCAATCCATCTGAGATGCTATTTGCCAAACAGCAGATCTAGTTCCTGCTCATAGTGACTGAGAAGGGCCAACACCACCATGATGTTCCTAGGTATTGGAGTGTGCTTCCATGCATTTGGCTATGAGAATGTTACCACAGCTGTTCCACATTTAATCAGCTAGGGGAGGGCTGCAATTCATGCAGAGGCCATCAGCTAATCATGAGCATCAGTTAAATTACACATGCTGCTGCCTAAGCATAGCAGGTGTGGGCCTCCACATCCACCAGAGAGGGGGTGGAGGAGGCAGACAGAGGCAAATACATTTCAGGGAGGGGTGGGAGAGTAAAACTGTGTCACACACCTACCAGCATGGGGTATCAAACCCCCAACAACTATGTAGTGCTATCACAGTTCAATGTGGTTATTGGATGTGCCACCTGCTGTAAAGCACTCAGAACATATATGTAATGGTGAGTGACATCTGCAACAGGATATGGTAGATATACAATAGGTGATGTGAACAGGTGCCAGTGTCAACACAGGCGCACTCACACAGGGACGCACACATATTGATACACTTGGCAGGGCCAGGAGTACAACTCATCACTAGTGGGATTGCCGCAACACATCAATGTGCAGGTATCACATGCACCACATGGGTCATGCAGAGGTTGTATGGGCAAAGAGTATGAGGAGGTGTCAGACATCAAATAGCATGCTTCAGTATGCCCTGGGGCTTGTAGTGAGTGTGGATGTAGACATACGCACCATACAATCCACACATATGAACACACAGGGTGCCAGTTCTGACGTGCATGGGTGGATGTCTGACAGGTGTGAGGTGGTCAACTGTGCCAGCAGGCTGTACAAAGGTAGGCGATGGGTTTACCTTGGCATCAGGCCACATGACAATGGTCTGCATTGCAGCTCAGGCCTGTAGTTTCTGCATTTTCCCACACAGGTGTGTATTGCATCCCCCATTCAGTCACCTGGGTGACTATTGTGTTTGGCCAATGCTGTGCATCACTTGACATGTATGTGTTCCTTAGTCCATGATATGGATGGTGTCTGGGATGTGCGCACCTCCCACATGCATGTACAGTGACATGTGCTACTGTACCTTGGGTGTCTGGCCCATGTTGTGAACACAGATTATCATCAGATGTGCCAGTCTTGTCCACTTGTGGCAGGAACTGGTAATGGGCAGCAGGTTTACCCTGCACCTACATTGATAGCATGCTAACAGCATTCCCTGATGTCATTGTCTTCTGTCCATACAGGGCATGTTGTCAGGCATGGTATTTCCGTTGTGAGTCACATGTGAATGTGCCATAGGTGGTGAAGCTGTCCATTGGGGAACATGGTGGAGGTCCACTGTCTGCATGTACGTGCATATTGGACAGATGGGCAGGGTGACATGCCCTCTGTAGCCCACTGCTATCACTGCATAGATACTATCAGTGGCCAATATGCAGTGTACCACCCACATAGTGGCTATTGCCTACGCATGTGTGTACATATGACACATGGTTTGAGTGTGTAATCTGGGTAATAGTGGGGTTGCTAACTGTGATTGGCTGGCCTTGATGTCACATGTATGGGTGTGGCTTTACACCCCAGCCTCTCGGCTAATTTACATATGTTATCGCTGTATGGTTGACATTGCGATGTATAGTAGGGCCACCATGAAAGAAATAAGCAAATCCCCCTACACACACACACACACACACACACACACACACACACACACACACACACACACACACGTACGCGCCACGGACATTACTGAAGTACTTTTTCCCCAAAGGTGTATTTCACAATGAATGACATCAGCAGGTTTACCAAAGAAGGGCATTTTAACTGTACTGCGAGTGACTAGCCTAAAATGCATTGCTCCCTAGACAGACAGTGAGACACACACAAAACATCCACAACTGACATGTGTAGGTAGAGAACCCCTGACCAAGGTCTATATCCCTCTACAGCATGAAGCTGGTATAGGATGTACCACAGGGATTACTACTGAACTTTTTCCACAAAGTTGTATTTCACAATGAATGACATCAGCTGGATTGCCAAAGTAGGGCATTTGAAATGTATTGCGAGTGAGTAGCCTATAATGCATTGCTCCATACACAGACATTGGAACACACACAAAATATCCAGAACTGCCATGGGTGGAGATGGAACCCTACCCACAGTTCTAAATCACACTACAGTAGTACGCAGTTACAGGACGTGCTATGGAGATTACTCGCCTATACCTTTCCCAGAGATGTATTTCTAGGTGAGTGACAGCAGTCTTGCCAAAGTTGAGTATATGAATTGTACGGAGTTTGAGTAGCTTAAAAAGCATTGCTCTCTACTCAGTCAAACACACACACAGATTTACACACAAACGGTTGCCAGGTATGGGGTTAGAACACCTACCTAACTACTTTGTCACACTACAGCAGTACACAGTTACAGGATGTGCTACAGAGATTACTGGGGTATGACTTTCCCAGAAGTGTACTTCTAGGTGAGTGACGTCAGCAGCCTTGCCAAAGTTGAGTATATGAATTGTACGGAGTGTGAGTAGCCTAAAAAGCATTTCTCTCTACACAGTCAGAGACAGACAGACACACACACAAACACACACTCACACAATTGCCAAGTCAGGGGTTAGAACTACTACCTCACTAGTTTATCACTACAGCAGTACACAGTTATGGCATGCACCATGGAGATTACTGAGCTGCAGCTCTCCCAAAGGTATATTTCACATTGGATGACCTCAGCAGGCTTGTCATAATACTGCTATGGGGAGGGCAGTGTGTGCATGAGCCATAACCCATTCATGTAAAGGTTGACATGCCACATGTGGGCACACATGGGGTCATATGTCACAGGTACGTGTATACAGCTACTAGATGACTACTTCCTTGTACAGTCATGTTGCACAGCTGGCACGTGCACCACATAGTCTGTCATGCTGATAGATACTGGTGGCTAGAATCTGCAGTGAGTGACATCTACACCTCATGTGTTTGGGGCCCTTTGGCTGTGTGCTGGGTGAGACAGGCCCAGATGGCTCCTTTTCATGGTCACCCTCTTCCACACATCTATGTCCATCTACCTTTGCCTTATTATTATGTGTTGTCCTTACATATGTGCCTGTATTCCTATCCACTGTGTGTAAAAGGCAGGAGTGGTGCATACTGTCATATGTCTGCACTAAGAACTGTGACTGCCAGATATGTTTGGTCCAATGGTGTTTGCAGACATGGCCTTCATGTGTTTAAGCGTATGAGCATTCCCAGAATGACCTTTCTGTATGTTGTTGACTGACATTGCCTTCATTCCTCTAAGTGTGTGAGCATGCCCAGTATGGCCATCTTTATTGCATGTGTGGATCAAGTCCAGGTAGTTTGTACTGTGGTGCTGACCTTTGTGTTGTACACTGACAGGCAGCATGCTGTGACTGCAGGGTATCCATTGGTCATTTGCCATTGACTATTGCTACATTTCTGCATAGAGGGGGGGACACCTGACTGTTTCTACATTTCTACACAGGAGTGGGGGGGCACACCTGACTGTTATTATAAGTGTATGTAGGATGGGGGCACACCTGACAATTGTACACATTTGCTAGGACTGTACTGGTATGCCAGGTACTCCATTTCAGTCTGTGGTCTTACCTTTTGTGCTGGCTAGAGGCATAGCAGTGTACTACAGATCTTAGCTTTAATTACCTGCATGTTTCTGACTTCATAGCCTTCACAACTTACATCCAACTGCCTGGCCTGCTGTAGTCTGTCTGTGTAGGCCTGGGGGAGGGGTTACCCATAGGGCTCATTCAGAGGCCGTAGTACATCATTTGTTTGTGTTTGTCTACACCTGTCCTGCTGGCTGAGACTGTTGTTGGGTATGTGAACCTTCCTGACAAGCATGTGTGGGTTTTATGGACACACATGTCACTCAGCCCATTTCCTGCAGTGGATTTTGTCACCCTGTGTAATACTGGCTACTATGGTGACTCCAGTATGTGTTACAGATGTCATGGTGCCACTAAGGGTGTCTCCTTTCTGCTGCCATAACATTCGGCCACCCATTTCCCTTGCATGCTCACATCCATACCATAGCTACAGGTAACAACACATTCTACTCCATTTGGCAATTGTTAGGTTGATTGGCTTACTTTGAGGGTGTGCCAGACTTGAGGATGGTGCTGGAGAGCTGCCTATGTCAGATGCACATAGTACACTCCCTATACATGGTTGAGCACAGGTAGTGTCATGTTTGGCATCCCTTTTACTGTCTGTGCGAGTCAGAGAGAGAGGTGTCATTCCCTGGGTCCCTACTGTGTCAGTGCATATGCTACGCATTGCCTCCTTGTCAAGGCCAGGGCATACTGGGCACTCCTCCTTCTGCCTACTGGGGCAGGCCCAGGTTGTTCCTCCTCTGAGTCACTCTGTGCCTGTACAGGCCTTGGCATTTGTGGGGGGGGGCTGTGTGGCCCTGCCCCATGCTGTTCCTGTTGCAGCTGTTTCCATAGGATCATATTGTGTAGCATAGCACATACCATAACAATTTGGGTACATGTAGCTGGTGAACACTGCAACGCTCCACCGTATGTGTCCAGGCACTGGAACCGTGACCTGAGCATCCCAAACACACACTCTATTATTTGTCTAGCCTGTGAGTGTGCCTCATTATGGCGTTGGTGTTCAGGTGTGTGTGCATTTCTGATGAGTGTCATCAACCACGGCTCCAGTGGGTACCCAGCATTCCCCACTAGGTGACCATAGGGGATTCCATATTGACAAATCTGTGGTACAGCAGTGTTGGATGCCATATGTGTGACTCGTCATAGCTTCCAGGGCAACCAGCACACACATTCATTATAATGCCCTGGGCATCACATATGACCTGGCAGTTGATGTAGGGGATTCCCCTGTGGTTGATGTAGGCCCTACCCTGCTCACCAGGTGGTACTTTGATGCACATGTACATGCAGTCTATAGCACCCACTACCCCAGGCTATTCTGCTATTTGGTGAAAGAGATGCATACTGCTGGTCAACAACTCACTGCTCGCTGGCATGTGGTGACATGGCATCCAGAAACTGGTGGAATACTCTGAATGCTGATGCCTGTGAGATCCCCATGATATCCCCAGTTGTACTTTGGGAGGTACATGTGGCTAGTATACCTAGGCCTACACATACCTTGGTATCCACTGGGATGGGTTCCCCTCAGCCAGTTTGTTGTGTCAGGTGTGGCCGGCACAGCTCAACAGTTTGCTGTAGGAGGTCTCTGTGCACCATATAGTGCTCCACTATCTCCAGCTCAGGTAGCCCCTGGTAGGTTACCCTGGGTCTGTACATGCTTCTCCGTCTCCTCACTGTGGGTTGTTCGGCAGCATTCACATCCTCAGCACCCTCAGCCTCTTGCACATGTTCTATGTTGCCTGCTGCAGCCCTTCTCATTTTGTAGGTTTGTTTGTTAAAATGTCCCCGCTTGTATACACCAGTGGTGTAGAGTGGAAAAATAAGAAGGGAAGGTGTTTGCTTAGTTTATAGTAGTGTTCTGGGCTGGGCTGGTCTGCTGTTTGTGTAATTGGCTGATTATGTTGCATTTCACCTGCCAGCTAAGCTAGTTTTCTTTGCCTACCTTCCTACTGTTGTTTTCCCTTCCCAATGGCTCCCTGTTTAAGCCTGTGTGCACGCCGCACAAACTGAGTGCTCAAATGTGCACAGAGCTGCTATTTCCTAGTTTAACTTCCTTTTTCTTCCTGTAAAACACGGTGCGCGGTGCGCACACCCACCTACACTTTGTAAAGAGTGCTAGGCAGGTTTGGACATACCCCTAGCTTAGCTGTGCTAAGCTAAGTGCAACCCCGAGCCACAGGGCTCCAGTCCACTTACAGTATGCCTGACACACCCCACGATGATGTCAACTATATGCTAGTCTTGCACCCAGTTATTCATACTCTTACACTGATGGGACCTGTCTCACATGCTGGGGAAAACTGGGATTCACTATCCTTCCCCTCATTTGCATAGGATTGCCTGCTAATGCATAGTTACATGTCTCACACTGAACCTCCCCACTTAGCAACCACTACTCACTGGCCAGGTTGTCTTCTGCCTGCCATTGACTTGCATGGCAGAATACTGATTTTAGTTAGAATGCTCGTTTTAAGTTTATTTTCTTATTTCCCCCCGATCCCGTTTGCTCGCCACTTCCCTATGCTTAAACAGCCGAGATCGGCGAAAAAAAAAATAAAAGTTGTTTTTTTCATTTTTTTTTTATTGTTTGCAATGCCAATGGCCTTATACTTGGCCATTGGCATGCTTACTCAATGATATGCAGCCTTTATTTGGAGCTGTCATAGCTCCGTTTTTGATTTTGCAGAAATGTACTCGATTACTAACTGAGTACATTTCTGCAGATAGCACTAGTCTTGCACAGACTATTGCAAGCTTACTGGATTGCGATATCACCTCATTTGCATGGATTTCTCCTGCAAATGGGGTGACTTGCATACCAGGGCTCAGCCCGTACAAGATTAGTGCTGGAGCTCTTGTGCACGTCCCTGCAGGCTGTTCCTGGATCGCACCGCAGGCATATTGCCTGCGTGAGCTACTGCCCTAATCTTGCACTCCGTGCAAGCTTTTGTGAATTTGGGGGATTGTATGTTAACATGCTGTAGTTGCATTACTGACAATTAGTGTATTTTCTGTGGTTACACACTGGTAGTATGATACGCTATATAATGCATATTTTTGTAAAGTACTGTTAAAAACAGAAGAGCAGCCATCAAGCTAACATCTTAGATTTACTGACAAACAGATGGTGGCAATGCTATTAAAAATGGAAACTGTACTGAAAAATAAATAGATTTTCTCCAGCTATACCACAATAACTGCATACAAGCTTTTACATTTGCATATTGCTTGTAACAATGATAGCTGCATAATAAGTGCAGTCAGTGAAAGCATGAGCTTTTAGTATTCACAGCTACATCACAGTTTTAATATTTCTGATTCACTGGTTAGGTACTCCTGTAAGTCAGATAATGATATTACTTAGATATATATATATATATATATATATATATATATATATATATATATATATATATATATATATATATATATGTATATAGGTGTGTGTGTGTGTGTGTGTGTGTGTGTGTGTGTGTATTTTTTCTTTATGTATGTGAAGACACTTTGCTTTCTGTATTATTATTTATTTATTTAATATTTGATGACTGGGAAAGTCTGACTAGGACAGAGCCTATTTTCAATGGAAGCCTGGGGAGAAATGCTTCCGACACTTGTATCTGGAATGTGGGAGGAAACCAGGGTACCTGAAAAAAACCCAAGCAAACACAGGGAAGATATGCAGACTCCACATAGAAGGCACCCTAGCCAAGAGTCAAACCAGAGAACCTCTTGCCTTGAGGCGACAATGTTAACATCTGCACCACTGCACTGTCCATCAAAAGTCATAAAATGGCATATGAAATTATTACAGAAGTCATCGATTCAAGATTGTCTACACTTTGTGTTAAGCCCATCTGTGAGATGAGTAAGTGTGTTGTTTGCAGTTCATTAAACAGCTCTACATGTCATGCATGGCTGCAAAACAAGGGTAAGAAAGAGAATACACAAATAAAGGAGTAAGTAGTTGAATTACATGCTAATGAACCAAACCAACATGGTGGAGCAATTCAGGAATGTATAAAACCCACTTCTACACACTGCTCTCCCTTTAGCCCTGAACTGCAATACTCTAGTCAAGTTTCTGATGTCTTGATATATATGGAGGTGCCTTGCAGTATAACTCAGTCACATTTGCCAAAATACTGACTGTCTATTCCATGTTGCAAAATATCATTGTTGAGAAATACTTGCAACAGGGATGACAAGGCCAAGGACTGCAGTTTCCAACACTACAGTCAGGGCCGGCAGGGTCAGGAGACATAAATGGAGTCTGATGGGTCTGATGGAGAATCAACATCTGGAAATGAGCCTGGCAGGTAGAGATATGCACAGCATGCCATGACTCTGGTTATGTGGCAGAGAATAGCACACACACTCACTACCTGAAAACTTAAGAAGCTAAGGACATAGAAACAGTAGCAATAATTTATGAAAAATTAACAACCTTTGCTTACTCATGAACTGACTGATCTGTGAACATCAGACAAGACTCATCCACAAAACAGACAACTTGAATCAGCAGCATTAACCAAGGTAAGTGATGAACCTGTAAAGAACAGATAACTGATTACCCTCATATATAATTATAGTTCTTCTCTAAGATCAAACATTACTCAACTGTACAGGAATGGCAGTAGGAACTCATGAGTGATATATGCAACATAAATATATAGAAAGTAAGATATGAAAAAGTATATAAAAATGGCTTTTCACAACCACACATGTATACAGCCTGTGTGTCAAGCCAAAGGCTATGTCAAAACAACCACCATAATGTTGTCAAGTTTTACAAATCATTCACATAGGTACTTGATCAAGCATGCCTATAAATCCCTAAGAAACAGAAAAATATATAACATAAGTATACAAGACACAAATAAGGACTATGCCATCCAACAGAGTAATACAACAAATATGTATTGACCCAATACATATGCTTGGCCTGCTCAATATTGTCATTAGTAACTACTGACATGCCAATACCAGGGGAGGGTGAAAGCATGCCTCCTCCAAGCCTCTGTACTGACTCCCCTGCATTGTACTTCACCCTCTTGATGGCTTGGAAGAGATTCCTCCAGTCCTGCAGCTGTAGTAACCACACTACCCTGATTTACTGTGTCACCCTCAAACTGTTCTATCTGAGGGCTGTGTGTCATGGATATGCATAGGCATACTGACTGTATCTAAACTGTCAGAAGAGGGTATGGGAGGCACAACCTCAGTGTCAGATTGACACTCTACAACCCCAGACTGTGCCTCTACATCACTGCTATCATCATCAGAGGTTATCAATACTCTAAGATCAGGTGATAGGAACTCCACGGTGCTGGTAGCAGGCTCACCAGTGATTATAACAATTAAACAAATCAAAATGAGAAATACAAGAAAACCTGATCAGGCATATGTTACATAACCCTGAGTAAAGTGAAACTAGATGCAAGTGTAAGTAAGAATTTCAGAAAAAGCACATTTAATGCCTGTACAATTTGAAGAAGCTCGTGAAATCTCAATACCAGATGTGCGTAGACAAACAAAATAGAGATGGATAGATGCATGATAAGTATTAAACAGAAGATGACACATGAAAAACAACTATTTATAAATCTGGAACTCAGTTTTATAAGTACATATTGAATGAGTGTTAGGTTTAATTTTCTATTTTCTATTTTTATTCAAAGTGATTTTATATTGTAATATGTTTTTTTTTTAAATTGAATGGTTAATGATTTGTATGTTCTTATTGGATGGCTGTGTCATGTGTTGTATATTACTTCATTTAAATAAGATGATTTTAAGTAATGTGTTTGAACACTGAAGAAGAGATATTTCCGAAAAGCTTTGTTTTCGTAATAAAGTGAGCGTTTTCTATTTATTCGTTCTTTTTTGCTGAGTTGTGAATACGAGTAATAGTAGCAAACCATGGTTGATCTGTTTTTCTTGAATAACAACTGTTTGGATTTACAGTTGTCACTTACGTGTTTCGCAAAAATAAAAATGACAAAGCCGGTACAAAATATGCAGCAGATAAGCATTAAAACAATGGAACTAAGTGGCAAGAAATCAATACTGGACTTGCTGCTACTATCAGGTAATCCACTGGTGTCTCAAGTAATGGGTACCAATGGAATTAATGTGGTTCGTGTTTCTCAGATAGATAATAACTAAAATAATCTGTTAATTCAACTGGAAAGGAAGATACAAACTTTCAAAAGACTTCAGTGGCAGCGGTTGAGATTTTTAGCATACCTGGAATTCAACATCGTTCCAAGAGGGCTACGCATTTTGAAAATGCCAACACATACCCTGAGCTTCTGAAAGCATGGCAACGACTTAATTTAAAATTGAGCAGAGATTACATGTTCTTAATGAATGAACACTTTCTACCAATTGAAAAAGGACTTTCAGATGAAATCATAAGAATGGAGAATGAATTGACTGGATCCGTAAATTTTGTGTGTATCTCTGGTTCCTATCAGCTGATGTTAAATATAATGAATATATTGATAATAAATTGGATAATAAATTGCAGGCAATCAAACAACATAAACTACAAAGAGACATTAATGACTTTAAAATGGGCCACATCTTCTCATGGCCGAAAACTCATGTATGTAATAATTTCTACTCTAGAGGAAAAAGAAGTAAAATGGATGAACTAGATACCTTCTCAGAAACTGAAAAGGTTTTGCAAGTTCAGGATAGGCATGTTCAGAAATTGCAGCATTCCAATCATGAAATTCGGAATATCATGGGCAGTGTAGCGGGCGGCATGATTGGCCAGCAAGGTAATATTAGTGAAACAGACACAGCGAGACC
Organism: Protopterus annectens; assembly: GCF_019279795.1. Taxonomy (NCBI): domain Eukaryota; kingdom Metazoa; phylum Chordata; order Ceratodontiformes; family Protopteridae; genus Protopterus; species Protopterus annectens. The sequence goes on from NC_056744.1 coordinate 293,032,104, forward strand.
CCCTTCAACTACTGTGAACATGTTGGCTGAAAATTATGTGAATTCTTTGGGGTCAATGTCACCGTAGGTGAAAAACAAGCCAGCAGAAGTTTTTTTAAAACTATCCCAACCGATAGTGGCCAAATTGCCAGAAAAGGTGGAAGTCAACAAACGCCCACAATCAAGAGGGCATTCTCAGCAATGAATGAATCCAGCAATGGGCAAGAGGAAAAACGACAGCCCGTTACCTCACAGCAAGCAGGGTCGCAGATGACTGGTGAGCCGCAAAGCTCTGTCTTAAATTTATCAAGCTTAATGCTAACTGCTGAGATGGAAAGTTTGCTGAACAAGGGTTTGCAATTTATTCCCAGCAGTAAGGACACAGTTGTGGAAGCATTGACTGACTTGAAGACATTTATTAGAAATGTATGCTTAAAAATGTTGTTTAAGAACATGCAAAATGAGGCAATTGATAAGTTTAAAAAGAAAAGCACTTTCATTCCTAATAACTGTCTGATACTGGACACATTCAGTATTGTATGTGAGGATGAGCTCAGACAACTATATAATGATGTCTCCATTAGGAGATTAAAGGTGAGATCTTATAATATGTCATATGCTGAATTTTAGCTTGCAAGCAACTATGTGATGATAAGAATATAATTATTAAAGGGCAGAGCGACAGTTATTTTTGATAAAAATGAATACATTGGACTTATGAGGTGCTTTTTGAATGATGAACATACTTTTAGAAAAATTTCATTTAGTGATGTGAGAAAGATTATTAGTGAGGTAAATATGTTTGTTTATGAAATGCAAGGGGATATCACACTTGAACTTTTTAATTATTTTTCTGTTCCAAGTCCGGTTATTCCGGTTATATATGGAATACCAAAGTTACATAAATCTCTCACTGTACCACCAATGAGACCAATAGTGTCAGGAAGAGAGTGGTCAATGGAGACCCTATCCATATATGTACTAGTATGCACATTTCCTAGCCCCAGGTTGTGCTTATATAGTGTAGATTAACCCCTCTGTTTACATAAAAAACATAACTCAGGTGTCAGCTCATTATCATTCCTGAATCACTCTATGAGATCAAAGTGCTAGGCAGGTAAACATGGAGTAAGGACCTACACAATGCTGTGCACATGTACTACTAGTACAAGAGTTAAGTTTTCAGATGTAGGGTTAGGTAATGGCTTGCATTAGTGATTGTCTACTGGTAATACTCCTGTTACTTTGATCTACACTTACAGAAGGTGTTGTTAGGGTGAATGGGCTTATAGCAAAGTTTGTGATTACATTGTATGTCCGTAACTCATAAAAATTACATAAAACTTGAACATGCATGCAGAAATATTCTAAATAAAGCTAAAGTATAATGCAAGCATGTTATAAATATATCAAAAATGAAAGGGAAGAGCACACTGTTGTACTGTATACACTTGTTTGTAATGTGACTTACTTTAGTAGTATAACTTGTACAAATGTCTCATTAAGAGAGATTTCTATGGTGAAAGAACAAAGGACATGGTTATGCTGCTCCATAAATGTAAGATTTTAGAATTTCTGAGCTAAGTATATGTGGTCTACTTTCTGTTTTCCTTAATCTTTATGTTGATGAAACAAACACTGTTCATCTTGTCAAAATATACTGATAATGTCATGTATTCCCAGTTCAGGTCTAGAGAGGGTGATGTCTGTGGAAATGTAGGGATCCTCAATAGCCACAGTTTAATGTTCTAATGCCACAGAGTGGAGAAATCATCACATAGAGTCATTTTTAAATGTTTCATTTTTGCTTCATTCTTTATTCACTACTTGGCATTACACACCATGGACCATCAGTGTTCATGAGCAGTGAACAACAACTCACTTCTCAAGGCAAAAACTCAGAAATTTAAGTTGGAATACTATCAGGATCACAATTAAGGCTGGCACAACTGCTCTTCAGTCAGCACTCTGGACAGTACTAATTGTCCAAAAAACACTTTCTCTGTGGCTTAATGTGCTACTGCAGTAAGATATGAATAGCAATACCTGAAATGCAGGGTTAGTAATGACAGTTAAATTATTTTTTGTGTCTTGGAACTTGAGCTATTAATTACAATATTACCACATTTTTATATGCATGATGTAACCACAAAATTGGTGTAGTAAGGGTTCAAATCTAGACTACATGTATTTTAATAAGAATGCCAGAATATTTATCAAGTTTGTTTAGTGGTGTAGCACACAGATCACAATAGACCAATTACAGGCACAGCCAGGGTGAAAAATTTCACAAAAAAATAAAACAGAACAAATTAACAAATAGAGAATAATCATGGAAGGCAGATAGTCCCATAGACAATTGAAACAATATGTAAATATTATCAACAGAGAAGAAAACACAACTGTGTATAATGAGTGCTAAATAATGTAACTATCCTCAGTGTGAAGTGTGCTAAGCATGACCATATTTACTGTAAAGTACATTTGCAGATGTATTATGTTTACAATATTTAGGATCACAGGATCATAGGAGCTTGCTAGGCTAATGGCCCTGGGACCATTAAAAGCTTAGCCAAGAGTTTGTTCCCAAAAAAGAAACCTCAATCAGTACCTGTTGCCCCTGCGAATGAGGGACAAAGGTGGAACCCCAGAACAAATTTGTGGTTTTCCATTTACTCATCAAGATTGTGCTTGAAGAGGATCAGTGAGGTACTCTGGCATGTATGCGAAGTCTATTCCAGAGTCAAGGCAGCCTCTGGGAGACAAACCTGTCTCTCCTGCAGGTTAGTTTGATGTTGCATGTTTGATTTAGGCCTTTAAGTGAGTAATGCATGAGGAGTTAGACTTACAGATATGGAACATCTCTAATAGGGCAGGATCTGTTATTCCCTTGTAGGCAAGACACAAATCACCTCTGAGCAATCTGTACAATACCGAGTAGAGCAATAATGATTTCAGCCTGTCCACATAGGACAGGTGTTGGAGGCCATGGATTCTCTTTGTGAGGCATTTCTGTGGCCTTTCCATTCGGTGCAGTTGTTTGAAGAGGTACATACCAAATGGGGCATTATACTCAATTTTAGGCCTAATGAGGGAGGAGTACAGAGAGATAATAACCTCCTTTTTTCTGGATGCAATCCCTTTAATCACAAGATGAACCAAGTAAAAGGCTTTTCTGACCTGACCACTGCCACTACATGATGGTTGAATGTGAGATTGTTGTCATCCAATGGTCAAAGTTACGTTTGAATAGGCTTAGGGATGGACTTTGCTACACATGGTTGGGGAGTCTATTTCAGCATGTGGGGATACACTATAACACATATCTACCTCACCTGCATGTTATATTTATGTTGTAAGCAAAGTTTAAATCCTTGGATCCAGTGTTTCTGGTGTTATTCATTTCTTGGATATGCAAAAGTTCCATCAAGGCTGTATCTAAGAATGCCTTCCTTATTTGCTAGGTATAGATCACTTGTCATTAACCTGTAGGAGACAGAGTACAGACATAGGGTCTTAAGGTGATCTGTATAGGACAACATGTTAATACCCCGGATTTTCTCGGTGAAAAACTATTCTGGGCATTCCATCTGTTGCATATTCCTAGTCAGGTACATGCCAAAGGGGACATTGAACTCAATAATAGGTCTAATAAAGGCTGAGTAAAGTGGTACTATAATTCCTTGGACCTGGATACCATACCCTTACTTATATGTTGGGCAACATAGAATGGTTTTCTTACTACCTTAGTTAAATGTTGGTCAAAAGCCAGATTGCTGTCCGCATATGTTCACAGATCCCTAATTACTGGGTCAACTCTTAGGTGTGTCTTATCAATGGAGTAATTAACTTGAGTTCACTTTTAACAAAATTCACTGTAATGCACTTCTTAGCATTGAGTTTTAATCTGTAGCTTTGCAACCAGTCATTTATCTCTGTTACATCCTTTAGCAGGATGCTAGTGTTATGGGGGTGAAACCTGTGATAGCTCACAATGTGCTGTCGTCTGCAAACTTGTTGAGCCAAAGGCCCTTGATATTAGCCTTGACCTCCAAGAAGTAGATGCCAAACAGCAGCAGGCCCAGCACTGAGTCCTGAGGTACTTTGCCGGTAACCGGTCGCTTGGTGGAAGTGGTCATTCCATTCCTGACTACTTTGGTCCTATCTGTGAGCCAGTTGGCAATCCAGTGAGTTATCTTGGCATTTATGACTAGTTCAGTGAGTTTGTCAATAATGCCTGATTAAGGTATTGTATGGAACACCTTAGCCAGATCTAGGTAGGCAGTATGTACCATTTTCCCCCTCATCCATTGTCTCAGTGACCCTCTCAACACAATTCCCCTTTACTCTTATCTTATCAGATCTATTATTGAATATAATGCACCTTTTGGCATCTGTTTATCTAAAAATATCACACAACTTGAGATACCACAGAGATTCATAACTAAAAAGATCAGTGGCCTCAAAAAAATTAGTTATTAAAAGAGACTGCCAGCCCTTTCTCTGTATTCAGTCTCTTACAGACTACTATGGACACCTATGGCTATCCTTTTGTGCCATGAAAGATCCAACCCTATTTGATCTCCTATTCCTTCACAGAAGAAACGGTTCATCAGATACATGGTTAAAGGAACCAAACCTTCATTAGCAGATAATTACGACACATTAACATGATAAATTCATATCCCAAAGTATCCCTCACCTCTGGAACAAATCTCCACTACATGTCAAGCAGAGTATCACCCTTGCCACCTTCAAAGTAAACCTACATTACTGAATGGGAAGCTTCATATTGTCTCCCAGTCCATCATGTCTAGCCCTCCTTGAGGCTAGAGTTAAATTTTTAATAGTGCTTTTTGGCTTGGCTTGAAATGGTCTGCAGACCAATTGCCTATTACTTACCTATGTATCCATGAACTTATTATGACAGCTGCACTTTCTGATTTTGGCCATGACATTTTTCCTTTCATGATATACCTTAAGGTTAAGATTCTACCAGTGCAGTTTGTTTTGTGGGGTTTATTTTGGGCTTACTTCTAGAAGGTACAACAGCCTCTATACAGCCACTTACATGGTTGTACAGGGTTTCTGTGAACAATTCCACATAGGTTGTTATGAATTTGTGGTTCACAGGGTCATTAAATTTTGACAAGCCGCCACTTCATAGGGTGTGGATTGCTTTAGAATAGATCCTAACTGTTAGAGGCTTTGTTGGATTTTCCATTTTGATTTTTATTTAGAAGGAGACAGCTTTGTGATCCGACTACCACTGAGGACATAACACAGGAGGTGGGGCAGTTCTCTCCCATATTGGTGATTACTGGGTCCAGTATGTTTGAACCTCTTTTTGGAGTGTGCACTATTTGGTCAAGGATATTTCTATTAATAAAGTCCAGGAAACATTGTTGCTGTAAGTTGTACAAAGGGTATGTTTCCCAGTCTATAGACAGATAGTTGAAGTCTCCCATGAATTTGCTGGATGATAAGTACCTTCAGCATGTCTAGGTACAAGTTATGGCATTCATGGGGCATAGATGGTGACCTATAGCTTGCTAGGATATGGTAAGGGATTTTTTATATGGGGATTTTCACATGGATAAACTCCAATGCATCATTCTGTTTAACCAGCCTTGAGAAAGGCTTGTTGTTAATGTAGATTGAGGCTTCTACAGCTTTAGTCACTGTCTGTGTGGCCAGTGTTCTAATTGTGTTGAAGCCACTAAAGTCTTGTACAGCCAGAGTACTTGCTGTGGCTTAAAACCATGTCTCAGTAATGGAACAGATGTCTATATTCTCCAGCGAGAGGAAAGCTTGTAAGGTGTGAAGTTTCTTGTTAAGGCTCCAAGCCCTGAGCAGTAATAACTTTTCGTTCCTTTGGATTTTATTTTCTAAGTTGGTAATTTTTTTTAATTTGGCATTACCTAAAAAAGGCTATGAGGGAGTGGATAAAGATTTAACCAATAAGTGCAGACCTTCCTTGGCAAAGGAAGGTGGTCTGTTAGCCATATCCTGTCATGCTGACCGATATTGGATTCCCCTAGTGTTACACCAGACACTAAGCCAGTTGTTAAAGTCAATCATTTTTTGTTCATACTGTGGCATCATCACTGGTGAAAGTAGAATGCTGGTCAATGCAAGCTGGGACATATCCATAGAGATCCATAATGTCTCACTTCATATAGTCTGGTGAGATATGTCTCAGGTTATTTACATCCACACAGACTACAACAGAATCAGTGGTAATTGTGGTGCATTGACTTCAGTGTATGCATAACCTGGTGGATCCTGGCTCCAGACAATCAAGTAACTGTTATCTTCGCCTTGTCCAGTATGGTGATTGGAGCATTCATGTGTTGTACAATGGAGTCCCATATGAGAAGAAATCTGTGTAAAGGTTTACTTGCCTAATGAGCTTCATGCTTGGGAGTCCATTGGGTGTAGGCTTATGTGCTTTAGAGACTGATGAGGAGATATGTTGCCATTTGTATGTTTGAAGGATTGGCAGCTCCAGTCTCCTTTTCTTGCCAGGGAACAATAAGGCCACAGTAGCTAGTTGGTGTGCTACAAAGGGCATGTGAAGCAGAAAAAAAAAACATACCAATAAAATATAGAATAATGGTACGTGTTATCAACTCACCTATAATCCACTGTTAAAAATGAAAGACCATTTCCCTATGGGAAAAAATATGAGTGCCATAATCTTACAGATCCTGGCAGTATACACAATGCAGAAAAACTAATAATTTGTTATGCTGAAGAATTAAGGTTTGGTATGCTACAGTGTGACAATTCAAGGGTATAGCAACCAATAGGTTCTCCTAGGTTAGTACTAAACTAACTGCTCTTGCGAGCCATTTTAAGCCTAGCCAATTATCCCTTGTGAGACTCAAACCCTGCACCTTGTATGTGTAAGGTAAACACCTTAACCATTAGCAATGCAACATAGGTAGGACGATATCATGTGCAAAGACATTTGTGTCTCAGTAGAAAGAGAAAAATATCATTAACCCATATTCAAGAACAGAAAGTTGGACTTATTTTGGTCTGTGCTGCATAGTAAGGAAAATATTTGTAAAACAAATACAGCACATTTTGCCAACATTCAACATACGTGCAGGCACTCATGAATAGCAAAGTAGTTTATAGGTATGTTAAATGTTTTTTGATGTATAAGCAAGAGTGGTCAGTCAACAGCTCATGGATTACAATGATGGTTTTGACACCTCAAAAAGAACGTAGGAGATCATCTGGCAGCAGATGAACTAAAAACTAGAATACAAAGAGAAAATCAAGCAAAAAGTGAAAGTGAAAAAAAAAGGTTCTAGAAGCTGTGCAAAATGCCTGTGACTCATTACTGTCACTTTATTTACATGGAGGTTAAAAAAAAAAGATTTCTTTATGACAACAAGTCTCACATAAAGGGGGCTTGAAGTGGATTCTGGGAAAAAAAAATTCCAAGATCAATTTACAGGGGCAGGTCCATTGATACAATAACCATAACCAGTTACTGATACTGATGCATTAAAAATCAGAGTACAAAGATACAATGAAATAACAGATATAGTGGCAACCATTATTTAATTTACTTATTTATACTTTTTGTTGACTGCAGTCCCACTAGACCACTGGCCTCATTTCAGGGGAGACCCAAGGTGGTGTTCATAATGACTAGGGAAAATTTGGAAAGGACACTCTTATATCCACCTGAGCTACCACCAATTCAGACAGATGGAGCATTAGTTTAAAGTCATATTCAAAGGATGGCAACTTAGGAGTGCAACAACCCCTTATGCTCAGATGCAATGTCAGTACTAGATGGGGCATCATTTTAAAGTTATATCCAAAGGATGGCACACTCAGAAATCCAGAATCCCCCTTATGCTCCACTGCAGTGTCAGTACTGGGAAAATGAATCCAAGTAACTGGTGTGGAAATAAAACCCACAACTTTCTGGACTTCAGGTGAGTCTACTACCTGTATTACTACTTAGACTGCAAATAAATATATTAATTTTCCAGCCCCCTTCAAGAAAAACAGCACTGATAAAGAAAAAAAAACTGAACCAAGTATATACAGCGACATGAACCATCTAGTATTCTGTTTCAGGTTTGCTGAAATTATACTAACAGAAATAATTTAGAACTGAATGTTTTGGGGTAGCACCATACCTGTCAACTTATTTGGTTAAGAATTCTGGAAAAAGCCAAAAATAATGAAGACATAAAATCAGCAACAGTTTTTAAATAATACTTTAATTCACTTAAAATGGTGGCACAGTGGTACAGCTGATAGCACTGTTGCTTCACATCAAGAGGTTCAATTCTCTGCAGAGGTTGCTTTTATGTGGAGTCTGCATGTCCTTCCTGAGTTCACGTGGGTTTCCTCTGGATGCCTTGGTTTCCTCCCATATTACAAAGACATGCATTAGGTCGATTGGACACTCTAAATTGTCCACAGGTGCAATTATGTGGTGTGGAAGAACTACCACAGGAGGGCTAGCCACCCAGTGGAGAAAACCTTGGCTCTAGATAATTGTCACTGGTGAACTGATATCCCAAACCCATATGTAAAAAATGGGAAAAGGGCTGTGGATGAAATCTAACTCAGTTAAAACAATAATAGAATGGCAAGCTTTGCATCAATATGCATTTCTTGAACAATAAGAAGAATAAAACTCTAAGAACTTGTATAACTCACTGACTAATCATAACTGAATTAGCAGAAAATTAAAAAATGAACAGGACACACATTTGAAGCAAAATCAGAGGTATGGGTAGCAATCAAAAGGGAATGCCTGGTCACAATAACCCATTCCAGGATATGAATACTTTTTTATTTTTTTTAATTTGGTTTTAAAATGATAGATAAATAAATCAACTATATAATACACATATAAATATTTATATAGGTCCACAGGTTATCAATACATCAAAATTATACATATCAACAACAAATTAATATTTGTTAAGCAAGTCTTTAATTTTTAGCCAAGATTTATATGATTATGTAATATTAGAAATGTTAATCTTTGTAGTATGCATCTCACTACTGCAAACAGTTTTTGCCATACTAATAAATTCAACATCAGAGAGGCTAACTTTACTTTTCCAAATTTTTGTAATTACTTTTCTGGCTATAGCAAGAATAGACCAAAGAAGAAGTACTTGGGTTGTTGGAATTATTTCAGGAATTGGAGCATTAAAGTCAAAGATTTAGAAATATTACATCTATCTGACCATAGAGCTTGAATGAAGTTATTAATTTATTTCCAATAAGGGGAGATGGCTTCACATTCATATACTTTATGCATCCAATCAGCTATTGTTTCAGAATCACATCTCCAGCATTTAATTCTATTTGATTTATACATAATTGTAATTTTCTTAGGCATGACAAATGCTCTGTGTAAGAATTTCCAAGTGAAAATTTTCCAACATAATGAAGATGTGGTTTTATGTGTAGATTTTAATATAATTTTCTTGCATTCTCCAGTGAAGTCCTCAATATTAATTTTTGAGGAATAGTTCCAATAGAAATTGTCTAAATATGGGAAATCTAACTTAAGAATTTTATACATTTGTGACAAATATGATTTTATTTTCATTGCATTATTATTGATATTCATGAAGAATAACAATAATTTAGTGAATGATTTCTTATCTAAGTTAAATATCTTATTTATCTCTGTGTTCAAAAGGTCTCTAAATATTTGTAAAATTAACCAGTTCTCAGAATCTTGAATGTATTTGGACTTTGAATTTTCAACAGTATATATCAGTACCATTTAAGAATTGATACCAATAAATTACGTTACTTTGTTGAAATTATGTTTCTAAGCAGTCATTTGTAAATGCAGTTAGAAACATAGACAATATTAAGTCTTTAATACAATGGTTAGAATATGTGGTCTTTTGGAAAGAGGAAATGATGTTATTTAACTAAGGAATTTGAGAAGAGAATGTAATTCCATTTATGCAAAAATATGTTAATATCTAGATAAAACTATTAGGGGATATTTGTTTATGACTGGTTGTAATACATTTATTATTTACTAATAATACATATTTATTGAAGTATTTGTTTCCATTTTGAATCATAAGATGAATCTATCAACAGCACTATAATAGTTATTGGGCCAGATTCACAAAGGCTTGCACAGAGTCTAAGAGTAGAGTAAGACTCCAGCAAGCCAACATGTCTGCCAAGCGATCCAGGAATAGCCGGCAGGGGCGTGCAAGAGAGCTCCTAAAACAACTCCTGCATGGATAGGGTTAGTTTATGCAAATTACGTCATTTGCTGCAGAAAGCTATGCAAATGAGATAAATTTGTGATCCAGGAAACACTAACCTGCCCGAGTAAGAGTAGTGTTAGTTGCAGAAATGTACTCGGTTGGCAACTGAGTACCGTTCTGCAAATAGCAAAATGGAGCTATGACAGCTCCAAATAAAGGATGCATCCAGTTGAGGAAACATGCTAATGGCCAAATATACGGCCACTGGCATTTTTATCTGTTGCAAAATAATAAAATAATATATTTTTTTTCCTCGATCTCCGATGTTTAAGTGTAGCGCAGCACCGCGCAAATGTGCGGCACTCTAAAAACACTAAAAACAAAAAATAAAAGCCACAAATAGGGATTTTATTCAAAATATTCACCTGCCATGCAGGTGAATGGCAGGCTGTAGACAACATGGCTACTGAGTAGTGGTTGCTAAGGGGGGCAGCTCAGTCTGAGAGATGTAACCAAGCATTAGTAGGCAATCCTATGCAAATGAGCTTAAGGACAGTGAATGCCAAATTTCCCTGCCATGTGAACCATGTCCGTAGAGTGTAAGAGTAGGATTAGGGGAGTAACAGAGTAGAAGATAGGTGACATCATGAGGGGGTATGTATCAAAAAGACTTTAAGCTTATTGGAGCAGAGTGGCATGTGGTTGCTGTGAATTACTCAGGACTGGAAGAGGCGTGTCTACAGTTGTCTAAACTGAAACCCAGAAACCGAAGGTGTACTCCGTGGCTATCACTGAAGTTTCTTGCAAAGCTGCTTACACTCTGTGTGCACCTGTAAACTGTTCTAAGCCTGTGTGCACATGTGTGCACCCGTGTAAGCTTGTATAAGGCTTTCTAAGCGTGTATGCATGATAGTGCACCCGCCTAGGCCCGTGTAAGCCTGTGTAATCCTGTGTGCATGCGTGTGCGCTCATGTGCGCATGCTTGCGCTTGTTTGCACGGCGCTGCCCCCTGTGGAAACAGAAATGGGAAAAGGAAGGAAAGGAAGTAGTAGGAAGTTAGCCAAGGAGAACTAGCAGAGCTGCCAAGTGAAATCAATCAGAATCAGACAATTACACAGGCAGTACACTAGCCTAGCCCAGCCCAGCACTTCAAACTCTGCAAACAACATTCCACCATGTTTTTCTCAGAAACACTGCAACACTGCAGTCTACAAAGAGAAGTGAAAACTTATAAAGCTTAACTGAGACAAAAGAATGTTAGGGGCTGCCATTGCTATTATAAGGCAACATGTGCAATATGCTGAGGGTGGTGCCATTGTGAATGCTGCTGAGCAACCCACAGTGAGGAGACGCAGAAGCGTGTACAGACCCAGGGTAACCTACCAGAGGCTACATGAGCTGGAGATAGTGGAGCGCTATAGAGTGGACAGAGACCTCCTGCAGAAAATTGTTGAACTGTGCAGGCCACGCCTCACACACAGAACCAACAGAGGGGAACCCATCCCAGTGGAAACCAAGGTATGTGTTGGCCTAAGAATACTAGCAACAGGTACCTTCCAGAGACCAACTGGTGATATGATGGGGATTTCACAGGCATCAGCATCGAGGGTACTGCACCAGTTCCTGAATGCCATGTCAGCACATGTCAGGGATCATGTATATTTCCCCAATTCCCATGAGGTATGGTCCAGCAACATGCATCTCTTCCATCAAATAGCGGAATACCCTGAGGTAGTGGGTGCAATTGACTGCACGCACATACACATCAAAGCACCAGCCGGTGAGTGGGATAGGGCCTACATCAACCTAAAGGGCTTCCACTCCATCAACTGCCAGGTCATGTGTGATGCCCAGGGCATAATACTGAATGTGTGTGCTGGCTGCCCTGGAAGCTACCATGATTGTAACAGATACAAGGTTCGCTTAAAGTTCCAAATAAGAGCAGGAGACCAATGGCAATAAAACAGAGTTTAATCCAATAACGCCTTGTACACTCAAAGTGCGTTTTTGAACACCTTCCTCAGAGACTCAAACAATTTAATCAATTAAAATACACCCTTATATACTTTATAACTAAAAATGACGGTCACTTAGTGGGGAATGCTGCATACGCACTGGAGCCATGGCTGATGACACCCATCAAAAATGCACACACACCTGAACAAGAACACCATAATGAGGAACACGCACAAACACGAAGTGTAATACAGCATGTGTTTGGGATGCTCAAGCCACAGTTCTGTTGCCTGGACACATCTGGTGGAGCCTTGCAGTACTCACCAACTACATGTACCCAAATTGCCATGGTATGTGCCATGCTACACAATATGATCCTGCGAAAACAGCTGCAGCAGGAACAGCATGGGGCAGGGCCAAACAGCCCCTCACCATTGCCAAGGCCTGCACAGGCACAGCATGACTCAGAGGAGGAACAACCTGAGCCTGCCCCAGTAGGCAGAAGGAGGCATGCCCAGTATGCCTTGGCCTTGGCAAAGAGGCAATGCATAGCACATTCACTGGCTCAGTAGGAACCCTGGAAATGATACCTCCCTCTGACTCCCAATTAAAATAATAGGGATGCCTAACATGACACTACCTGTTTCCAAACATGTATAGGGAGTGTAGTATGTGCACCTGACATAGGCAGCCCTGCAGCACCACCTGAGGCATGATTGCCATGTTTTAAGCAATATAAAGCAGTGCTAAGCAGCTTTTACCAATATCTAGTATATGTAAACAAAATTGCTCGTGCAAACTAGCGCAACATCGGGCAACGTCGGGCAAGGTTGGCCAAAGCTGAGCAAAGTCAGTTAAACATGCTTATATCTGCTGTACTGTTCCTTAAGCAGTCTGGTCTGCCCAGCATGGCAATAAAAAGCAATGACAGGGCTCGGACCCAGGATACTGTGCACTATAGTCACAGTACTGAACCACTAAGCCATGATAGCATTTCAGTGGCACACACACAGCAGGACAATTGTACACTAATGCAAACACAAAGAAATGCAGTAACATGCCCCTAAAGAGGCAAATGGGTAACCTCCCCCACACACCTATGCAGACCGAGAACATCAGGCTAGGCGGTGTGATGTGGGTTGTGTAGGCTATGAAGTCACAGTGTAATATACGTGACATTGGACGCCAACATCTGTAGTACAGTAGTATGCCTCAAGCCACTATGATAGGCAACAGTACAGACTGAAATGGTGTCCTGTACATAGCAGTGCAGGCATAGCAAATGTGTATAAGTGTCAGGTGAAACCCACATCCTATGTACACCCACAGTAACAATTAGGTGTGCCCCCGGGTAGAAATGTACAAGGAATAGCTGTTCTCCCTATATGTAGAAATGTTGGTAAGTCTATGCAAAGTGTCGCATGGATGCCCTGCAGGCACAGCATGATCCCTGTTGATCTATGACACAAAGGTGAGCCCTGCTGTAAAAATACAACTTGATTTTCCATACACATATAGTATAAATGTCTATACTGGGCGTGCTCACACACTGCAACAAATGTAGTGGATTCCATTCAGCATCACACTGAAAGGTTATACTGGTCATGCTCACACACTTAAAGAAACGAACCAAATGTCAGGCAGCAACATACTGAAAGGTCATATTGGGCATGCTCACACACTTAGGCTAAATATGGATGTGATAATTAGGTATCTATGGACAAATGTGGATAGTCATCTCTACTTCCAGAAACACATTCACAACGTGGTTGGAAAATCATGCTATGTGTTCACACAAACTGCCAAGGTCTGTGCACGTAGGTACAGGAGGTTCCCACTACTCAGCAGTCATCAGACCTGTCAGAGATTACCACAACACACTTGTGATGAATCTGACTAGGCACGTTCAGCAGCTAGAAAGACCAATGAAGTACCTTAACAAGAGGATTACTGGCCTCAAATAGCCACCCCATGTAACAAGACTGAATATAACCCAATCTGTACTCTGTGGCATACTGTCTACTCAGGAGATCTCTGCCCAACAAACAGGTTCATGTCATGGTTACAGTCAAATCTGTTCTGAGTTACAGCTCAATGGCAGTAAATGTACAGAGCCAACTGATATTGCCAACATCCTGGCAGATATGATCACTGTTAACTGTACCCCCCTCACACCCATGAAAGAGCACATCTCCATAATGGAAGACTGCAAAGTTGCTGTCATCATGGCTGCACAGGTAAAAAAACTCTCCAAAGCCAGTATCACAGCAGCCATGGGACCAGATAACTTCCCAGGCTGTGTAGTATCTACTTTCCTGAAGTAAACATTAACATGGCAGGTCTGTGGCAGCTGAATTTACCAGAGGACTGCAAACCAGGAGCCATAATGGTAAACACAAAAGATGTGGACATCCTACAAAAGGGCCTCACTGGGACAGATGGCTGTTGTCAAAGCCATGGGCTCTAGCTAAATGCCAAAAGGTGCATTGTCATCCCCTATGATAAAAAACTCTGTAGCCAAGAACTACAACAGAGGTGGTAGTATACTTCACACTGAAAGTGTGACAAGGGACCTTGGGTCACAGGTGGACAGTGGATACAACTGTACTAATCACATTCCTACAGTAGTCAGGAAACCCTCCCATCTGGCACACCTCATCACAAAATGCGTCTCATGCAGAATGGAAGAGGACAATGTTCCCCTCCACTCATCACTCACTAGAACTATAATAGAGTACAACACCACTGTTGCTATGTACCTCACAAGACAACTACAACAACTGGAAAGCCAGCAGCAATACCACACATAGAGCATTAGTGGCCTGAAATACATGCCATACACAGACCATCTCAAAATGCTCCATACGTACTCCCTTGCATATCGCCCACTCAGAGCTGTTCACTGCCTAACATACAAAGTAATGTCAAACACAGAGCTGTTGGATATGGTCCACGTAAAACACTCACAATCTCTCTGACCTTTGGACCCAAAACCATAAGTGAAATACAAAAGGAAGGGGTGTACCCATTTACCCTATGGATACCCACACCTTCAGGTTAGTGGCACAGCATGAGGCCTTGCAGACCATGCAAGTGCAAGTAACATTGGCCAAAGCTGCCCATCAGATTGTAGTCTGTTACAGATCACATACCTTGTCTCAGGAACCTCATTCAGTATGCCGGAGAACAGTGGAAAGTATAAAGGTCCTATCCAACACCATTATATGAAGAGATTACAACTACCCAAACAGTGAGTGGTGGAATTACTCATGTACAACTTCCTTCGCCCAATGTTTCCTAGAGTTTAAAAACCTTAACACCCTGGAAGAGCTGGTCACCATGCCCACTAGAGGTGACAACATACTGGACATGATCATCACCAACATGGGGTACCAGTGTTCCACTACAGAGATAAACCCTTTGCTGGTAATATCAGATCATGAAGTAATCACACGGGACATCCACATCCGGCCCCCTCACCCAGTCAATGAAACCACTGTGAAGACATTTGCAAAAGCAAACTGCACACTTTTCAAGACCAAAGTGGAGCGTTCCAAAGCCCTCCTGCTATAGGATAATGGTATACAAACCACAGAATCATTTAAAAGTGCATCCTATGAGCATCTACAGGGATGCATGGATTGAGACATCACAAATAAAACCAAGATGCACACCTCCAAAAATAGGGCAATAATCAGGTGGTTGTTGCCCATAAATAAGCTAGACAACAGAAGGAGGAAACGAACACATGACAGTGCCAACTTCACTAAAAAAAACGCATCACTGATCATTATCAGGATGAAACAATGATCGCTCATAAAATAATCCAAGGACAGTTTCTAAAGACAAATAGCCAGGAATGTAAGAATGACAACCACAAAGCCTTCGGTAGCTCTACAAGACATGTAGGTGTCAACTTCCAAATATGCTGTTAGCTACTGAAAAAAGGAAAGAAATACACCAAACCAACTATCATTGTCCACATCCAGGGGGACATGTTCAGTGTAAATGCCCCACATCACCCCCAAAAGGGCCTATGTCTAGCACAGAAAGATGCAGTGCCCCAGACGTCATGGACATGCAGGTAAAGACAGCCCTCACCAAAGCTGAGAACACAGCATCAATGTGTCTGGATGGTGTCCCAGGCTGTGTCATACACTAGGCCCATGAGGAACTGGACCATCACTCACATTCATTGTCCAGACACAAGCGTACCACAGGCTATGTACCCAAAGAATGGCATACACAAACAGTCATCCAGCTCCAGAAAGGGGGTGCCACAACAGAACATGGACACCATTGCCCAATATGTCTACTCAGCCTGGTCTACAGAGCTATTGAGCAAATTGTCATGGAACCCATAAACAGAGGCATTGGAGACCTCCAGACACTGTACTCTCCACAACTTTGCTTTGTTAAAGTCAGATCCTGGCTCCCAAACCTAGTTGACTTATTTCAAACAGTTAGCAAGGACATAGATGGAGGTGAAAGTAGTCCACACAGCCCATTCGGACCTCACAAAGGACTTTCCACACCATTCCCCACTCTGTCATCATGGACAAGCATACCTGCTGGAACATTAACAGCTACATCACATGATGGGTGGCCAGGTGGCTCACAGATCAAACACACATGTTCAGAGTTGCTGGTGCCATGTCCAACTCTAAGCCAGTCACAAATGGCATCCCACAGGTCTTGGTCCTGGGACCCCACCTGTTCAGTAGATACTGCTCAGTGGTAGAGGCAAGCATGGGAAGTGTATGGCTGAACAGGTCTGCAGATGAATGGTAACTGTGGTCCATAACCGACTGCACAGCTAACACAGACATCCTCTAGAAGTGTCTTACAGAGACAGATACCTGGTGTCAACACCATGGGCTCAAGCTGAATGCATAGTCATCCTCTTTGGGTACAACAAAGTGCACACAAATTACCACATAGGTGGTAATCCAGTATGTTCAGAGAAAGTCATTATGGCCCTGGGGACACAGTTAGATAGTATACACCCCTTTGATGATGATATGGCCAAAGTGTGTAAACATTCCTTCAATGTAGCCCACCTAATGTAAACCACTTTGTATAGGCTGATGATGTCACCATCCTACAAATAAACCTGTGGAAAAGAAAACTCACAGTAATGTGTATAGCACAGCATGTAAATGCATACCTCTGTAATATTATAAAGTAGTTAGGTAGTGGTTTGAATCCTGCACTTGACAAGTGTGTTTGTGTGCGGTCTCCGGGGGAAAGCGCAAACATTTTGGAGAGTAGTAAAACACCTTAAAAGTGGTAAACTAATCTCTGTCAAGTCTGATTATGTCATCATCCTACAAATATACCTGTGGAAAATAGAGCCCCCAGTGATGTGTATAGCGTATTGTGTTAATGCGTACTCCTCTAGTATCATGAAATAATTAGGTAGGGGTTTGAATCCTGCACTTGACAAGTGTGTGTGTGGTTTCCTTCAGAAAAAGCAACCTTTTAGGAAGGTCATAAAACACCTTAAAAGTGGTAAACCAATCTTTGTCAAGTCTGATGATGTCACCATCCTACAAATATACCTGTGGAAAAAAAACCCCAGTAATGTGTATAGCACGTCGTGTTAATGTGTACTCTTCTAGTATCATGAAGTAATTAGGTAGGGATTTGAATCTTGCACTTGACAACTGTGTGTGATCTACTTGGAGAGAAGCAACCTTTTTGGAGAGTGGTAAAACACCTTAAAAGTGGTATGCACATCTTTGTCATGCCTGATGATGTCACCATCCTACAAATACACCTGTGGAAAAGAAAAGCCCCACTAATATGTATAGCGTGTCGTGCTAATGTGTACTCTTCTAGTATCATGACCTAGTTAGGTAGGGGTTTGAATCCTACAACTGTGTGTGTTCATGTCTGTTCTCCTTGGAAAGGAGAAACCTTTATGGAGAGTAGTAAAACACCTTAAATGTGGTATACACATCTTTGTCATGTCTGATGATGTCACCATCTTACAAATATACCTGTGGAAACTAAAATCCCCAGTAATGTGTATAGCGCATTGTGCTAATGTGTACTTCTCTAATATCATGAAATAGCTAGATAGGGGTTTGAATCCTGCACTTGACAACTGTGTGTGTTTGTGTGTGATCACCTTGGAGAAGAGCAACCTTTTTGGAGAGTAGTAAAACACCTTAAAAGTGGTATACACATCTTTGTCATGTCTGATGATGTCACCATCCTACAAATATACCTGTGGAAAAAAGAGCCCTTAGTAATGTGTATAGTGCATCGTGCTAATGCATATTTCTTTAGTATTATGAAGTAATTAGGTAGGGGTTTGAATCCTGCACATCGACAACTGTGTGTGATCTCCTTGGAGAGGAGCAACCTTTTTAGAGAGTAGCAAAACACCTTAAAATTGGTAACCTACTCTTTGTCAAGTCTGATTATGTCACCATCCTACAAATATACCTGTGGAAAAAATACTTCCCAGTAATGTGTACAGCACAACATGTTGATGTGTACTCCTCTTTTATCATGAATTAGTTAGGTAGGGTTTTGAATCCTGCACTTGGTGAGTGTGTGTGTGCTCCATATGTTTTACAGTGTTGGTCAATGTGTTGAGGGTTTTGCTTTTACTATTGTATGACATATCAGTAGGCATTGCACATGTGAGGTAGCTATGAGGCAAATACATATACATACATGTCACCTCAAGTATTGCATGTGTGGGAACCCTGCTTTATCCAAGTACACAGTTGGCATCTTTGCCAAACTGTGCTGCTGCTTCACAGACCTTAGGTCACATCTGTATGCTTGTGACAAGGCCAGCCACTGCAGTGATGCCTGGCCTAGGTCATCCGTGTCACACACATTCATTACGGTTTCTATTGAATTGTGTGTGTGAGGATTTATGGCTGAGGTATATGTCAGACCTGTTCAAATGCAGCAGAGTCTGTCAATGTTGACTATGCATTATAGGTGTACAACAACCTTTGTGGACATGCATGTAGACCCCTGATTGCTTATGTGATCCACCGAGCGATTCCAAAATACCTTAGGGAATGTGATTATCAAAGGAGAGATGACGTAACACTAGGTTGCATGTACACATCTGTACCTGTTCATGATGTTGGTGGCTACTACCTATGTGGTACTATGGGTATACTATGTTCCGTAAAGGTGGATGACTACGCTTAGTTTTGCCTATAGCTTTACAGCATGTGTTTGACAACAGGTATCTGTCTGTATGATACCCTTGTGGAGGATGTGTGTGTCACCTGGAGAATGCAGTATAGGCCACAGTAAGCATTAGCACACATGGACAGACATACCCCTACTGTGATTGCTTGTACCTAAGAGAGCCATATGCCGAACAGTAGTGGTCTCAGTAATGGGTGCAGCTGAATACCACTGGTTACTGGCATAGTATAGTACCTGAAGGATCCAAATGTTGCTGTGTGTCCTACATCTGTGTGTCAGTTGTCAGGACATCAGCTAATGATTGGTTATGGTCAGGCTGTTGCAGTCATGTATGCTACCAGAATGCGAAACAACGGCAGATAGTAACAGTATCACCCACAGCACAGTGTCAAACCATGGTTCCAAAATGTGTGTAGTGCAATGCATACTGGCTACCAATAGAAACTATGGAGTGTTATTGTGTAATACAGAGCATGTCACCCTGCCCATGTGTCCACTATGCATGTACATGCAGACAGCGCACCTTCACCATTTCCACAACTGTACACCTGCAAATATGTGCTGCACACATCCCACACATACTGTCCACTCTCTAACACATGCTGCCAATACTGCACACATCAGCCAAGTGGCACGTGGGCTGACAATATACAATTGGAACTAACACTGGTGTAAACAACACTACAATGGCAATCATAGCTTTAATGCATCATGCCTCCTCAGCTACACCTTCAAGCATATCATTACACTCTACTGCTGACAAGATGTTAACATTGCTATACTGCTATAAAGACACCCTGTGCATCAGCACCATGGTAGCCTGTTCCTGCATCGATGTTACAGATGACAGGAGGTGGCACAGGTTTTATCATATGCAAAGGGTATGTTATTGGTCAGCCAGAGGCCTACAGTGAGCCATCCAATCAACTTGTGTGTGTGTGTGTGTGTGTGTGTGTGTGTGTGTGTGTGTGTGTGTGTGTGTGTGTGTGTGCGTGTGTGTGTGTTTGTGTGTGTGAGGGGCAAGAATAATGGTATGGGCCAATGTTGATGTAATGTGTGTGTTTATGTGTTAGCCTTAGGTGTCTGGAGTGTGTGTGTGTGTGTGTGTGTGTGTGTGTGTGTGTGTGTGTGTGTGTGTGTGTGTGTGCACGCGTGTGTGCGTGCGCATGTGCGTGTGTGTGTGTGTGTGTGTGTGACTGCATGCACACAGTTCCACCATGTGGCTGCCCCATATGGGTACATGTGAGACAGCCACAGACTGTACCTGTGAGGCTTTACAGATCCCCGTCTCTAGCCATGGATATGGTACCTGTGCCCGGCAGGGGGGCTACTGACACTATCAGGTACAAAGCCAGATGGGGTACTATCCCCAGAGGTAGATGGATGTACACTGGACCCAGGTCCCTGCTGGGACTGTCCAGAGCCACGTGAACGTGGTCTTCTAGGATGTTCTGTGGACAGCCCAGCCCCAACATTGCTGGGGCTGGTACTGGCACTACAGGAGTGGCTGTTGCTTGAGGGATGTCCGTGGCGACTGCCAGCTGCTGATATTGCTGGCATACGTCCACGTCAATGACTCAACCATCCCACACTGTCCTGACACATGGACATGACATTGCGGAGGACATCTAGTGTCTCTCCTCAGTGTCTATCAGTGACCTCAGTGTAATTGCGGATGGCACCAGCTAGGCCATGGATACTGTCTATTATGGCGGTTTTATGTGCCCTCTGTGCCCTCAGTCCCTGTCTGGTGTACCTTTCCATACGTGCCTGTGCCTCCATGACAGCCTGAAACATGCGTGAGGTATTTGCACCTGTGGCACATTTGCCAGTGGCATGAATGGCAGCAGTGTTCCAACGAGAACCCCTGGACATCTGCCTATGTGGTACCCTTCCAGACATCTGGGTATGGCTGCTGTGTTGGGATGCATGTGCCATGGATACCACACTGTCCTGGCCAATGCAGGCTGTATGCTATCCCTCTGCTAAGGGCATTGGTGATGGATGTATTGGCAGTATGACTGTGTGCATGGATGGGGTGGACATTTGTGTAGTGTCGATTGGTGGCCCAACGATAGACCCTGGCAAACATGCCTATGCCTCAACACACCTATCATCATTGTTACTATCATGCTCAGTAACATCAGTTTCCTTGCTGCATTGAACCAGCCCAGTATCAGCACCTGTGAGATGGAGACAGGAAACACACTTTGCAACCTGTACATGATGTCAGCACACATGCACACATGTGCACATGCGCACATGCACACATGCACACATGTACACATGCACACATGCACACATGCACACAAATACACTCCTCACTAGTACAGACACACACACACACACACACACACACACACACATGCACACACACACACACACACACACACACACACACACACACAAACCACCAGCAATCCCGAACATAATCAATAGCGTGTGATGCTGGGGTACAGTATCACAAGCCAAACATTTATATCAAACTTGACAGCATGCAGGACGTGTGTTGCTCAGCAGCATGCAGTGTGAGTGTAGACAGCCATTGCTAATAACAGTATACATGGCCTTGATGCATGTGTGTTTTGTTCAGTGAATGGCCTCACCCTGGAATGCAATGTGTACATGGACACAACATTGCTGTGCAGGTATTAAAAACCCTGCAATGTCCTGTGCACCATCAGTCACAGGTATACATACCATGTCTGGATGTGTATCAGTGTGTCATACAGATATCCATTTCTGATTAGAGCATCTGTGTCTTTAGCATATGATTGTGGACACAGGTGTAGCACATGCATGCTATGTATACACACAGGATGAGTGGTGCATGTATACCTGATGGAATACCATTGCTCAACATAGCCAATGTACAGTGGTTATGGTGAGTGTAGGACATATTGTGGACATGCCAGTGCCAGCCATGACATGGCATGCTAACACACAACTGCAACATGAAACATCACACATACACAATGGGTGGTATGTGACCTATACACCCCATAGCATTACAAGACATTTGTGTGTGACTTTCTACAAATGGGGATTGCTATGCATATTGCATATAGGTGCATATGTCTGCACGCACACAGCATTGAGGTGCATAACAATTCATGATATGTGTATTACTGTGGCCACTGTAACAGGATGGGGTGTAGTACCATGAGCCATCATCATGCAGCATCATGTGGTCACTCAAGGCTACTAATGTGTGCCAGACCAGCACATAGCATGTTGTACGTGGACTGCAGTACCATGGCTACATTCACTATTTCACGGCCAGTTGTTACATGGGTTTGTGAGGTGCCCAACAGGGGGCATTGCCTAACATGAATGTGTAATGTGTTGAAGGGTGTTGCACAGCCACATGTGAGGCATCTACCCCTCAGGTATATTAAGTGTGCTGTGTGGATGAGGTTTGGGATACTGTAGTGTGACCTTACACCGGGTGTCTGAATAAACCATGTGTAGCACGTTAACGTGTACTGCATATGACAAAGGTGTGTATGTTGTATGTATGTGTATGGACTCTGCCTATCCGATGTCCAATACAGTGTTGCCACAATTGTGTGGGATGCTCTGTGTATTGTATGTGTTTTAGGCAGCTACCCACATTACTAGGATGTGCATAATCTCACAGCAAACATGCACAGCATGCATTATGCATTGGTGTGTTACGTGTACATAGCCTACACCTGACCTATGACATGCACATTTAATTAGCAATATGAAAGGTATAACACATTCACCTACAAGGATATCAGACACTTTGTCAGTGACAACAACTGTGGCATTGCTACTGTGTGTTTGCAATCTTACAGTAGTACAACAGTGGACAGTCACAGGCCTACAGATTATATTCCTAATTATTAGTATTGCACAACACTAGGCACCACATCGTCTAACTACACAGTACATATCTTACATAAGCATGCTCTACCAATAGAGGTAACAGTATTCTACAGCTATGCCATGTTACCTGCACACTCCATGTCAACTTGCTTGGTGGCTCCGGCCTCCATGATGATACATGTTAATTGTTGTGGTTGTGGTTGGCCAGGAGCCACCTGGCTCAGGAGCAGCTCCTCCACTCTGGTGAGGGGGTGATGGATGGCTACCCCCCACCTGTGGCAAGCTGTTGTCTGCAGATATCAGACGCACGCTGCCAGACATGTGTAATTAAATCACTGCAGTGATGGCGTACCTGCTCATATGTCCAGTTATGCATGCCTATGTCATTTATCCTACGGACAAGTTCTTGCCACAGCGCAGCCCGCTCATGCTGGTCCTGGCTGGTGCTGGAGAACAGCAGTGCATAGTGCTGCACCAGGCTCACTGTGATGGCTTCCTCCTCGGCCATGTTATATGCCGGGTTACGATGGTGAGACATTACCCTGGAAGACAATTAAACAATATGTGTGAGGAAGTCATGTGGCACACATAACATTCTAAAGTACAGATATAAATTAACTGTCATATATAGCAACCTATTGGCTGTCAGTAGATACACACTTTCAATACCACATATCAGTTCTCAACACACAGATACCTGACAGTGCCTGGCACACTCTATATATCAAACCCTGTTTTGCACAGCAACAAAGTTATAACAGTATGTAAGACTATACAACAGTACATGGCACACCGTATGTGACACAATGCACCACCAAGCCACAGGAGGTATATATCATGCTAATGCATCATGAAATATGTAATCCATTGCAATGAATGTAAAGTCCACTGACAGTATTACCAGTATACCACACTAGTCGTTGATGGCGGATCCCTGCCTAACATATGTGCACATTCATTAATATAGGTGGCATACTGCTGTACTAGACTATACATGTTGCTAGATACGCAGTTACATCCTGTAACACACATATGACCGAGGCCATGGTACAGGCATACCCACACACATATCAGACATACGTAACAGACACAAAGGTATGGCAACCCAGGTGACCTTTACCTGTGTGCCTTACAGTACTGTGTGTCAGTAGTTACCAGACCTTATGCCTGAGGTATGTAATCTGTGAGGACTACAGGGAACACACATAACAGTGGTTCCAATAAATGTGCACATACACCATACTGTACTGTTTAGGCATACAGCTTTAGGTAGTACTACAGTTCATACAGGAGTTGGATTCACCAGCAGTAATACCCAATATGCATACATATACTGCTTTAGCCCACAATGGGACACCCTAGTCGACAACAAGGGACTACGTCAAATCGTATGGCATACTGCTTTTTCTGCCTAACAATTGCATACACATATTTTGCTGGGATCACAGCTAGGACACATAATACCATGACTAAGACAATTTCCCACTAAGCTATCACACTTATACCGAACTCTGTCACATTCACCAGCACATTCACCATCACACTCAGTCAACCTCACATATCGATTATTGAAATCAGTACATGTGGGTGTGTATCTCTTCATAGGTAGGTAAGAGGCTATTGGCCCTAGGGTCTGTAGAACTCTAGCCATACGCTACCCTGGCCTCTGACACACAGGTGTTTAAATTACATGTGGCCCAGTCAAGCAGAGACACTGAGGTGATTGCCTGGGTGTATTCACTATCTCCCATACAATCTCCATGATTATTTATGATGACTGCTAATTAGGAGTTTTGTTTGCTATGGATAGTTGGTTAGTTCCAGAGTATGGGATGTCTCTGAGATAGGAATCTATCCCTCCAGCATGTGCTGTTTATTGTGGTCAAAGGGTTTGGGTCCCTAGAGCATGTAGCTCGTACAGATTGTGATCTGTTACGTGGAGCATGTTCAACAGATCTGGGTTTGACATAGCTTACTATGTCAGTCAGAGGTCACCTCTGGTAGGTGGTATGCGACACAGTCTGTTTGTGGGTTTGTGTGACGGTCTGCATAGGGCATCTGTTTGACACCAGTATCACTCTTTGTGAGGTATGCCTGTGTCCTTTTCACTTGCTGTAGATGGCTTGTGAGGTACATACCACATGGGGCATTGTACTCTATACCGGGTTTTATGTGTGTGGAGTAGAGGGGAACACTGACCTATTATTCCCAGGATGACACACCTTTTGTGATGACATGTGCCACGTAGACGGATTATATGACTATCGTGGCACTGTGACTATCGAAGGGGAGACTACTGTCCACCTGTGTCCCATGGTCTCTTATCACACCTTCAGTGTTGAGTAGACTACCACTGTCTAGTCTGCCACACACTACAACCTACATAGATATATGCACATAACACCCTTCAACAACATATATATATATATATATATATATATATATATATATATATATATATATATATATCCACCTTTCACGAACAGTTGAAGTATGTCCCTTGCTCAATGCACATGTACAGATGCTAATATATCTGACACAGACAGATCTCTCCGTATGTGTGTGCCATACACACTCAAGGACCACACTGTTGTAAGTACATGTACCTCATGGCTGATCTGTTGGGCCTTGTTCCAACATGAACAGGGTCACATGTGAGCACACAGTAATATTAGAGGGTGTATACATAGATGCTAATGCTGAATAAGCATACTAGCCTGGTACAGCTGTTGCCAGTGCTAAGCTACACATTAATATGACTAGCATGCATTTGTTACTGTGTCACATCCATGTTTGCATAACCGTATGAGCTACTACCCCAAACAGACATTATACACACTACTGTACAGAACACAGATAACATGGATCAAATGTTTGACATTTAATGCTGAACTACATATGTCACCGTCACATCCCACTGCATACAGCAACACACTCATTTCCCCATGCCAGTGGTTATGCAGGGCATATGTGCATCGATACGTACTGCTGCCACATATGGATGATTCAAACTATATAGAGTACTCTTCATTAACATCTACTACATTCCAGTAAATACATAGCTGTTACATACCTTGCCTTTGTATGTGTTCGTATATGTTGCCGTATATCCTGGTATACTTTTTTACCAATATACGTTTAGCTTTCAGTATCTCTTTCAATGTTCAATATTTTTGTTAAATAGCTGTATATTTCAGATTATATTGTTTTCAATATTTTTTTTCAATACTTTTTGTTTCAGTTTTTGTTTTGTATATTTTTTCTTTCAATTTTTTTCAAATATATGTTATTTCAATTATTTTTTTTCAGTATAGTTTCTTTTCAATATATTTTTTCAATA
Source organism: Protopterus annectens (assembly GCF_019279795.1). Taxonomy (NCBI): domain Eukaryota; kingdom Metazoa; phylum Chordata; order Ceratodontiformes; family Protopteridae; genus Protopterus; species Protopterus annectens. The sequence continues at coordinate 293,058,648 of NC_056744.1, forward strand.
TTATTTCTGTTGACAGTATAATGTTTTTTTCAATATATTCTTTTTGTTATATTTCTTAACTTTACATCACCTTTTTCTTTTTCTTTTTTTTTTTCCTCTCTCTCTCCCTCCGTACCTGCAATGGAATGATTGCATGTGTGGACAGCAAGTACAGCCTGCTTTTATAGGTATCTGCACATGTGCATGTGATGGCCTCTGTACCAATTGGTGGCCACCATTTGGCAATTGCATGCAGCCTGCTGTGTGGTACATGCAGTACTCACTGTCATAGCAACCCAATGCTATATATTGCTAGGTCAGGTAGGCATAGCCCTTTCAGAATTCCAGAGTGGTGACCATGCTTGTTTGCTGTGGACACCATTGTGTAACTCAGAAGGTTGGTATACTTCTTCTAACTGTTGCTAAGGGTGTAGCCAGTTATTTGTATGTTGTACTCAGACCTGAATGTTGCCTATTCCAGTACACAGTTGACAGTGTAGAATTGTACTCACCCCTAGAAATGCTAACACAAAGTACATGGGAGTATGGAGTTTCTTTACAACATCCACAATTAGCTGCCATACATATGTAGTTATTGAGATGTTTTCATTTGGCACATGCACTGTTTGGGAATAGCTATACTGTGGATATTAATGTACTCACTTCTGCACTGTTTGTGCTTTTTATTTTGTTGACATTATCACAGGATGCTCATGAAACTGGACAATTCCAATACTGAGTATGCCTACCTACATCCTTGCTGTACATTGAACACACTGGTATTTTGTACATTTGGGTGAGGATTGTCCTGCTATGATACTGTGTGGGGGTTGTGAAGTGCTGCTGCAACAGTATTTACTGCTAGAATGTCTGGTTCTCTTATCACAGTCATGTAATGCAATTCCACAACAACTGCTGGTAAAGTTCCACAGAACAGGTTTTGTGTTATGGCATTCCTATCTTTCCTTTACATTCACACATTCTGATGCATTATATATATATTTAAGCAACATCCTGCTGTATATCTACTGTGGCCTAGTGGTACTTCATGCAGTCTAGTGTGTCCGGGGTTCAAGACTGACAGTGGTGTTTTATTTTGCTGCTGAGCAGAACAAGGCCCTTCATATGCAGGGTGACTAAGGCACTTTTAAGCAGTTGTAAGCAGGTTTGCGTGGGTTTGCATGACGCTTAGCAATACTTACACTCTCTCAAACCTGCTTACTGCTGCTTAAAAGTGTTTACTCCCGCTAACCTCCGTGCTCATTTCTTTGAAAGAAAAGAAAATGGGGAGATAGGAAAGTGGTGAAAAAGGGGCACAAAGAGGGAAAGACAGTAGGAAAACAGCTCAGTATGTGCAGGACGGGTGTAGGGAAGGTCCATAGCTGCCCATTTCTTTAACAGCAACAGCTGTGCATATACTAGTAATTTGGAGGGAATTTTGAAATCTTCCACCCCTGAGAGAGGGATGAGGACAACAAAGTATGTTGTACTGCCAATTGAATTTCAGTTTCTGTGTCCAGCGGACATCTGTGCAAAATGGGCAGCTATGTATGGGTCATAATTTTTTTGTGGGAGCAGATTGCCCTTTTTTTTTTTCAGGTGAGAGTGGAATGTGGTGTAGGGGAACTAGGTATGTTTTGGGAGATAGGTTGGGGAGGTAAACAGACAAGACAAACAAGATGCATACAGGGGCGGAATATGACACATGGGGTGGGTGAACACAATTGACGGGGAAGGATGTTTGGAAATCGCAAGCCCATGAACCCACAGATTATGCTGGGGGCTGCGTAGGAGGGGCGAGCTCACCCATGAGTCACGCCACTCTTGCCTCGAGCTGGCATAGGGGATCAGCGACTGAACACTGGATCTTCCTACGCACCACAGCCCAGACCGTTCGGAGGGTGACAGGTGGCCCTCCTCTGGCCACGCTTGCACGGCCCCATCCCCAGCAGTGCTTCTACCCAAAGGTGGTGCCAGGTGCCATCACCAGCTGAGGTGGGACAGGTGGGTCCGCTGGGACCGGCCTTCCCATATGTTCTGTGTTTAGGTGAATTTAATGACAATATAGCCAACAGCATTCCAAATTAGTTGTAAAAGCATGCAGTAATATTCCCATTAACCCAACACATCAGAGTTCCAACAGTTGAACAGCAAGCATAACACATGCATATATTGAATGGCAGTGGACATTTCAACAGCATGCAGGAATGAATGGTGGCAACAGGTCTCCAAGATTGTGGTGTTTGAATAGGGTACATGCATCAAAGTTATGCAGATATTTATAAACCAATAGGACATATGTCCCAACAAATTTTATGAGATTACACATACCCATTGAGGTGTGGAAATGCATTGTTTATGCACATACAGTAGGGTGTAAAAAGATACCTCCATTAACAACGTATATGAACTTATATTTTACACTTCATTCCTATTGACTGCATGTATATATCCCCTACATGTATTATTACACTAGGCAATGTCCATTACGTTGTGGATGTGTTTTGCTAGTTCCTTATGTACCTGACCTGGATCTGTTATACAAACTGCACAGGATGCAGATGTTACTGCTACGTATTTATATATTTTATTTATATTCATATGTCTACATATCTGGATGTGTTCAGGTGACATTATCAGTTATATTTTAACAGCCCCTACATTTCTAGCAGCACACTGACATTTCTGGTGCACACAACTTCAAGCTACTCATGTGCCAGGTTTACCTATACATGCCAGGCTTGAAACTACAGTTGAGGACTGTATATATGCTTACGAGATATTGGCACTCCCTTCGTACTCTTTCTATGGGCCTACCCAAGTGTGGGCTGACAGCGCTTAATACAACACTACTATTTCTATACTGCAAGAGTACATCTACATTTCAAAGAAAGTGACACGGACACACTACAGGTGTTATACCTTTATTAATTACATTACACACTTTTCTAGTGGCTCTCTCATTTATTTGTTATTACAGTGCATGCAGACATTGTATTCAGGATGTATTATACCTTCATTTATGGTTTACAACACTCTTTTTATGTCTCTCTCACTTATTCTATATAACAATACATGCAGAGAAATAATTCAGGACTTATTATACCTTTATTAATGGGTTACAACACTCTTTTTCAGACTATCTCACTTATTTTACACAACAGTTCATGCAGAGAGATTATTCAAGCCTTATTATACCTTTATTATTGGGCTAAGACACTTTTAGCCAGGCTCTCTCACTTATTTTATACAACAGTACATGCAGAAAAATTACTGACCTGCCTGGTGGCGCAGCCTTAGTAGCCTATCTGCATAGGCTTGCTGTTCGCAGCACGTACACCTGCAGCTGTGAAGTAAATGAAGTGATATTGAGACATATACCTATCCATACTATCGACTACACTAGCAATTTTTACATACTTCAGTCCATGGCTACCTACTCAGTAGTGGGGCATTTTGCATCCCACAGGCCTCCTGTATCCATTGGTTCAGTAGGTCCTGCTTGCATCTCTTCAGGTCTGCATGGTGATGTCTAACCTGCTCATCAGTCCGAGGGACGCCTGTGGCACTGGTGAGTTCATGTGCGAGATGGTTCCGGGCCTCCGCTTTGTATTCCATGCCCTGGAACTGGCCCTGCAGGAGTCTAGCATCATGACGATGGACGAGGAGCCAAACCATCAGTTTTGACTCCTCAGTGCCCCACCGTTGCACTCGGAAGCGAGTGCCCTCTCCAACACCAACCATTGCTGCCTGCAAATGGGAGCTGCAACCAGTTATGGCGAGTATTCCCACCTATGGAGCTTAAATGTGCCTCATTTCCCGCACTTATTTGTGATTGGCCGGATTTGAAAGTTCTCAACTGTGTGCACACCTGCTTAGCACTGGGTAAACTTTGATTAATATGTATATGTGTGTTGACAGTCCATGAACATCAAATGCTGTCATGGCTTAGTGGATTAGTACTGTAATTATGGTGCACACTATCCTGGGTTTGAGACCTGTCATTGCTTTTTTATTTTACTACTAGCCTGACCGGTAGGGGGTGTGGCTGGGTTTAGCCGACTTTGCTCAGCTTTGCCCAACGTTGCTCGACGTTGCTCTACGTTGCCCAATGTTGCCCTAGTTAGCTCGGTGCACATCTCCGCGCAAACATGTTTGGTTTTCACTGGCTGGTGCGATGCACAGCTCCGTGCAAAGCTATTGCACTAGTTAAAGCAGTGCTTAGTTATGGGCAATTATTCTTAAATGTGCTTAATACTGGTAAACTTTGCTTAGCAGTGCTTCACATTGCTTAATATAGGTTACTTATGCATTCATTATTATGCTTGACCGTTTCACTTTCTTATATATATGTAAAATATTGTTCACTACTACATAGGCCATTTCGATGCATTTTAATGTAATTTAAAAGGTAAATGTCAGGAATTCTTTTTATGCATGGATTTCCGATATGAAATGGAAAGGGGAGTGGTGGGACTCAAACCGGGAAGGCCTCCTCTTTGTGCGAAGGCTCTAGCACTACACTATTGCTATTTGGCATAATTTGCATATAAGTGGTTTATTATCCTCTTCGATGTCTGAACTGCTAATTGTAGCTAAGCAATGGGCACACCCGTGCACACACATGCAAATACGGGCAGCTGTATGGTGAATAATAAAAAAAAATGTTGTTTTACATTTTATTTCATTTGTACAGGGCTTTTTAATGTGGGGGAGTGTAGTGATGGGGGTATACACATTTGAGTGGACTCACTCATATCTGCTGACATTTGTAGAGTTAGGCACTTGCAGGGGCGTGGATATTTGGACTGCTCAGCAGTCTGACATGCTCCCTGCACTCCTACATGCTCCGTGTTAGCCTGGGAGTGGAGTCAGCGTGCCCTCATGCATATGCATGACCCGCTGACGTCTAACTCTTAGACGGCAGTCTCTGAGTAGGATTTTGTTCATCCTACATGGAGGATTACTGAATCCCCCCCATTGTATAACTTAGAAATTAATGCAATTAGATCAGGTGAGAAATTCTACACTGTAAGTGTTTTAAACATGTATGACCAAATAACTGAGTCAAAAGCCTTATCTAAATCGAGGCTAATGATAGTTAAGTTATTTTTTATTTTTACTTCCTTAGTCTGTTAATGTATGTATTTGTATTATATTATCCTGCCCTTGCCTATTTAAAATAAATCCAGCTTGATCATTGTTAATTAGTTTAGGTATATGTAGATTAATTCTGTTAACAAAAATGGACATGAATATGTCATAGTCCACATTTAAAAGTGAAATGGGTCTGTATGAAGAACAATTTGTAGGATCCTTATTTTGTTTTAAAATAAGTGATATAAGGGAATAGTTCCATGATGGGGGGATATCAGCAGTTGTTTTTATTTTTCTATAGACTTTATCTAATATTTTAACTTCATCATACAGTAGTATTTTATATAGTTATGGTATAAGACCATCTAATCACGGTGCCTTATTATTTTTTAACTTTTTTATTTGATCTTTTATTTCTGTTAGAGTGAATGGTAAATCAGTTTTTTATTTGTTCACTTGTTATTTTAGTATTTATATTTTCCCTTAGAAAACCTTCAACTATATCATCATTATCTAGGTTATTAGTATTATTATTTATATTTTCATAAAAATATTTTAAAGCCCTTAATAATACCTTTAATATATGCTCTTCTTTCTTTTTTATTGTTTATATGTGTTATAATTTCTTTGATATGATTTAGTTTATTAATTTTCTTTGATCTAAGAGAAAGTTTATGCAAACTTAAAGAGTTTACTGATTATGCCTGAAGTTTAATTTTTTCCAGGTTTATTGAAACTGTATGATTTAGAATTTCAACATATTTTGTATATAAGTTTTTAAGTTCAGATTGACAGATAATGTCATTTGGTTTTAAGGTTAACTTTAGTGTGTCTATTTTGGGTCTATATCAGTCCGTTGAAACGGCTGATGATTGAACACCAGATGTTCAAACTGTGAAGTTCTAACACTGATTATTGTGATGCTGCGGAACACAGAATTCTTTCCCAGGGAAAGAATTTGGTGGGCCATTTCTGTGGCCTCACGATTATCAGGACTGTGGTGGGAAGTTACGGGTCAGGTTCAGGTAAGTATGTGATTGTGTGGACGTTAGGGTTAGGGCATGGGTTAGGTGAGTTAGGGTTAGGGCATGGGTGAGGTGGGTGTGCGATAGTGACAGACTTTAGGGTTAGGGCGGGATAGGTGAGTTAGGGTTAGGGCGCTGGTCAGGTGAGTGTGAGATAGTGACGGACCATAGGGTTAGGGTTTGGGATAAGGTAAATGGATAGATAGTGTATGTACAGTTTAGTGTAGAGTTAGATGTAGGATTTTAAGTGTTTGTGCATGGATTGTTGTTTTTTTGGTGTGCTTGTGTTGTGTGTGTGTTTCTTGAGGAAGCAATTTTTTTTCCCGGGGAAAAAAAAAATCGCTGTTCTAAGACTTCGATGTTTTTGTACTTCATGGTTAGAAGTTTGAACATATGGTGTTCGAACTTCAGCTATTTTGGTGAACTGATATAGCCCCTTCTATTTTGGCCTGTAGTGTATTCAATTCTTTGTCCCATTCTCTTGTTTAACTAATATACCAGCCTGTAACTCTTCCATTTAAGTAAGCCTTTAGCAAATTTAACAGGATAATGTCAAATGCTTCACCATTCATGTTTATTTCTAGGAAATTTTGATCTCTTTAACATGCCAATCTCTGAATCCTTTTATTTTAATAATGTATGCTGACAATATCCTGTGATGTATTAAATTGTCAGTTTTTTAAAATAATATTAAAGATTATAGCTTTATGGTCTGATAATGGACATGAAACTACTGAAACTTCTCTGATACGTGATAATGGATTGTTTGAGAGAAAAAATGAATCAATATTTATTTGTGTGCCATATATATATATATATATACATATATATATATATATATATATATATATATATATATATATATATATATATATATATATAATGGGTAAATTTAAATTAATTTGTTTTCACTAGTATATATATATATATATATATATATCCTTTAAATTCCTTAAATGTAAAAAAATTCATTAAGTGTTTAGCTGAAGATGTGATTCCCAGCTTTCTAGCTGCAGTGGAATCTTTGTCTCATAAAATACACTTCAAATCACCAGCCATTATGACGTCACCTTTCTTGTAATAGGCTATAGTCTAAGTAATTTTTTGCATCATTCGCTCCAACCCCTGGAATCCAATAAGAGTTCTGCTCAGTTATATCAATGCTTAACATAGCATTTTTATCAACATAGGCATTTTTTACTTTAGGCATTACTAGTGAGTTCTTCGATAAAATGAGGGTGCCTCTTTAGCTTGAAAGGTAGAACCTGATAAATCCTGATAAAACCAAACAATTCTTTAATGAAAGTTTATTTACATCTTTGTTAGCTAAATGTGTTTTCTTTAGAAATACTACTTGAGGTTTATGTAATTGCAAGTATTTGAATAGACTCCCCTCTTTACTGGATTATTCAATCCATTAATAGATATGCATTTAAAATCAGACATGTATATAACAAAGAAAAAAAAGGTATAAATGTTAGAAAATATGTAATAAGTAATAGTAATATACATGCTTAATGCATTTGAGATTTAAAAGGGTTACTACATTTATTCTGTTCACACTGCATGAATCTGCACAGCCATTAGAAACTTAACAAGAAGCATTCTATTTTCTGCTAATGTCAGCAAATGACAAGAAGTAATTTATTTCTGCTAGTGTCATGAAAATTAACAAAGGGATATTCATTTCTGCTTATGCCATGAGAAAACATGCAGCTGTTAGAAGCTATTGATAAAGAAAACAATAGATGTTTGAAAGTTTAAACCGTAGTCAGCATTACTTGTACTGAAGCTAGAAATGTACCTTGAATCTAGGTAAAATGGAACACATGTATTAGAACAGTACAATAGAAGAATTGAAATGCTGAAATGAACTGACATAAACCCAAGGCCAGGTTGTTTTTCTCAAAATGTTTTGCAGAATGACAGATATTTTAACTTGGTCAGCAATAAGTATAACAATATTTTCTGTAGAACATACAGAAAGCTGTGTCTAACTGTGTCAGCAATAGAATGTACATTTTCTATGTGACAGGAAGAGAACTGTATAAGTATAACCTACTAATCATTAATTATCCAGACAAACCTTGTGCATACATGCTTTGTCTCCTTGCTGCAAGTAATAAAGGGTGCCTTGCTTGAACCTAACGTGAATTGGTCTTTGAAGTTTTTTCCTTTGACAGATTGGTCCTTCAGACCGGAACCCTCTCTTCACCTCGGATCAGACGGGCCAGGTGGTTGAAACCATACGGGGAAGAAACCAATTCGGTTCTTCTTATCTGAAAAGTCCAACGACTGAATTGTAGTTCAAAAGAGGCCAGCCACTTTCTGATCTGCGACTTGGGACGGGTCTCAGCGAATTGGTGATCAATCACGTGGGCTCAGGTAAGGTAAATCTACTTTTTTCTGTTTTCTGTTTTAGATCAGGGACTAGATGTGTATTGTTTTTGTCAGACTGTATTTTTCTTGCAAGTCAGGGACAAAAAAGATTATTGTCTTGTCATAGATCAGGAAAAACAGAATAAGTAGGCAGTCATTCTGAAGAGACTATAACAAAATCCATGGTACCACGTTAAAAAATTAAGAAAAGTTACATAACGATCAAAGGGTAGAACAAAATGGGTAATAATTGCACAAAAAGACAGCAAAATCCGCCGTTAACAGAAGACGCAAAATACATGCAGTCGCTGCACGCCAACAATATTAAATATTATTCAAAATGGGTTAATAAGTACGAATTTGACGGAAAATTAGAAAAATCCTCACTTGTCAAACTTGTCAAACAGCTCAAAACTGATTCCAAAGGTCGGTTAAAAAAGCAACATAAATTAGGAATTCCTCAGGCACACAGGTGGATTGAGGAAGTAAACCGTAGGGAACAAAAGAACAAAAATTCAAAAGCAGTGTTTTTAGATAAAGAGGACAATAACTTAGTAATAGCATCAGCACCTCTGCCTCCCTTACCGGAATATGAAGCAAGTGAACAGGTTAATCCACCCCCACAATATCCTGTGGTCACTGAAGAAAGAGGCATTATGAAAATAAAACCATTTTTTAGAGATCCCATCGAGACCAGGTCTCGAACAAAGGCAAGTAACTCAAATGAAGACATCGAGTTATGGCAAATGGTTAAGAATTCACAATCTATAAGTGAAGGAGAAGACCAACCCTCAGGCAGGTCTGGACAATCAGGACCCAACTATTTTAGTGTATAGACCTTGGACTCTGGAAGACATCCGGAAAACCACTGAGGGAATTCCCCATCCAAAGGTTAATTTTAGAAAATTCTCTGAAGATTTACAAGGAATGAGGCTGAGTTATAACTTAAATGGAGAAGAGGTAGAAAAGGTAGTTGGACAAATTGTAGGGCCAGATTGGTATATGATTAGTGGGAACTGGAATCCCTGTGACACTGCACAAAGACCCATCCCACATAGCAGTGCAGAATTAGACACCAGAGTAAAAGGTCTTACAGACCGCATCTCTGAAAAATGGAAACCCAGGGCAGACTGGACTTGCATTAATCAATGCATCCAACAAGAAGGTGAAACTATTGACCAGTATTATGCCAGACTATTAGAGTGTTTTAATAACCACTGTGGAATGCAGGCTCCTGAAGCTCAAACACAAGATTCCCCATATGAACAGCAGTTAAAAAATGCATCTTTAAAGGGCAGTATTGCACCTATAAGCAGTTTTATTACAAAACACATGGTAGATCATCGTGCAAGCAGGTTACAGTCATTACTTGAATATGCTAGGCATGCCGAAAGGCATCTTAATAGCAAAAAGAAAAAGAAAGCTCAAATATTTTCTGTAGAAGATGGAGCAGAAGTTTATGTAGTACAGTCCGGAAATAAGGGCAAGAAAAATGCACAGGGAAACAAACAATCTGATCAACGATCAGAGGACTTTGAAGGGTGAAAGAAAAGGGGAGAATGTTTTAAATGCGGTAAAAAGAAACACTTGGCAAAGGATTGCAGGAAAAATAAGAAGGCAACAATGGAAGACAAGGAGGGTGAGGACTGACTATATGGTAGTCAGGAATCACTAGAAGGGGCTAGCGAAGAAGGGACAAATGAGAATGTGATAGAGGAAGTGCAGGAAGAAAGTGACAATGAAGAAGATGAAATATTAGTCCTAGCTTTATTGAGCTTAGAGCTCTATTTAGCAGACACAAAACCAGAAGTTACACTCTTGGTAGAAGGGAGGGAAGTCAAATTCTTGTGTGACTCAGGGACATCACGAACCCTGATACATCCCTCCAAACTGCCAGAAAACACAGAGATACCTGATTACATACTGGTCAAAGCAGCTAATGGACAGCTGTATCAGGAGCCACTCTCCCGTAACATTGCAATAACTGATCCAGTTTCAGGACTGACACAAAAAAGCAAAATTGTTGTTTCTGCAAAATGCCCAGTAAACCTCTTGGGCAGAGACCTCATGCAGCTATTTGGTATAGCAGTAGTCCCAACCATGCAGGGTATGGAAGCACAGAGACAAATTAATACATTTGCAGTGCAATCGGAGGGTGAAATGTTTTATTGGTACAGCCAGGACTTGGTTATGACTGGTCCAGGGACTGTAATCGAAGAATTAATGAATGTAGCCATCAGCAAGTTCCCCTCCCTTGACATTGATAAACAACACCTGTTTCACTGTACCCTGTATTATTGTAATACACCAGGACCTGATAAGGAATATAAGCAAGATATTTTTTAAGAATCATGCAAATAGATTGATATTACGTAACCTGTACAGGGACACAGAAGGGAACAGTGTTGCCAGCTGTTCATTGCCCCAGGAGTTCTTTGCACTTTATAAATCTAATTGATTACCTCATGCTAGCTTAACCAAAAACAGAAATATAGAATGGGCAGACCTAGGAGAAAAAGTCACAAGATGGGAGAAACAGACAGAACTAAAACTATCAGAACAGGGAATACAAATACAGAAGTTGAATTGGATAACTCAGACCAACCCAGCTGTGCACTTACAGTCTGGTGAGGACAGCTGATTGACACTCCTGTTAAAGGAGGAAGAAAATGCCTTACAAAATATACCAGAGACTCTCTGGTCAACAGGAAAGTCAAATGTAGGACTTATTTGTACAGTGGGACCAGTTACTATCATGCCAAAGTCAGCATTCAGACCACAAAAAAGACAGTATCCCTTAAGAAAAGATGCAGAGGCAGGGATAAAGCCTATTATAGCAGCCTTACTTAAAGGAGGGATACAAGTAGAATCTCCTGATTCACCATGTAACACACCCTTGTTTCCAGTCAAAAAAGCAAATGGAGAATGGCGTATGGTCCAAGATTTACAAGCTGTAAATGATGCAGTAATACCAAGGGCACCCACGGTGCCAGACCCTCACACCCTGTTGAATGATTTAAAACCTCAGCAGAAGTATTTTTCTGTGGTAGACATCAGCAATGCATTCTTTTCAATACCAATACACCCTGACAGCCAGTATTGGTTTGCATTCACATTTCAGGGGAAAAGGTATACATATACGCGACTACCACAGGGGTATTGTGAAGGTTCAACGATATTCTCACAAGAAATGGCAAGCAACTTGGCAGGATTCACCCCACCAAGAGGCAGTCAATTTTACTTTATGTTAATGACATCTTGCTGGCAGCCCCCACCCAGAAGGATTGTAGAGAAGATACCATAGCACTTCTATGATTTTTAGCCGCTGAAGGACATAAGGTAAATAAAAGTAAACTGCAGCTTTGGAAAAAACAAGTCAAATACCTGGGATATGTAATATCCAAGGAAGGCAGAACACTAGATGAGGACAGAAAGGTAGAAATTTTGCAAGCACCAAAACCCACTACCAAGAAGGAAATGATGTCCTTCCTGGGTACAACTAATTTTTGCTGGAGCTGGATTCCAAACTATGCTTTGGAATCTGCACCGCTAACTGACCTTATATATAAGAAGCCTATGGCAGCACAAGATTTATTACAATGGACACCAGAGGCAGAATCTGCTTTCTGCAAACTGAAGCAGTTAATAGCGTCCTCATTAGTTCTGGGATTACCAAACTACCATAAATGTTTTTTCCAAACTGTAGACTGTAAGCAGGGTTACATGACATCAGTACTGACATAACAGCGTGGGGATAAGCAACGCTCCATTACTTACTATTCATCACAACTAGACCTAGTGGCACGATCTTTACCCCACTGTGTACAAGCAGTAGTTGCAGCTGCAATGGCAGTACAGGCTTCGGCATCAGTAGTCTTATTCCACCCTCTCACTTTGAGAGTGCCTCATGCAGTCACGATTATTTTACTGCAAGAAAAGGTGGCATATCTTTCCACTGCAAGGCATCTTTCCTGTATGACTATATTGTTGAGCCAACCTCATATGACAATTGAATGATGCACAACTTTGAACCCTTCTACTCTGCTCCCGACCCCTGCAGACGGCACACCGCACTGCTGCCTGCAGGTAATTGAGCAAAAGACACTACCTAGAAAAGATCTCACGGATGTCCCCTTGGATGATGCCGAGGTGACATACTACATGGCTGGCTCGTGCAAAAGGGGACTTGCAGGACAGAACCCAATAGGATATGCAGTAGTTTCTGATACTGAAATTATAGAAGCAAAACCTTAACCACACAACTTATCTGCACAGGCAGCAGAATTGATTGTCGTGACACAGGCATGTACCTTAGCAAAGGGTAAATGTGTAAACATTTTTACTGACAGCCAGTACACTTTTTCTACTGTACATGTTTTTGTGTAACAGTGAAAAAAATGGGGAATGATAACATCTGCTGGCAAACCTATAAATTATGCACAGTTTATCTTAGATCTTTTAGAATCTATTCAGTTACCTCAGAAAGTAGCCATTTGTAAATGCACAGCTCACACCAAGCAACAAGATAGGATTTCAAAAGGTAATGCGAGAGCTGATACAGCTGCAAAACAAGCAGCCACAGAAGTATTTCTTTTAAATGAGGAATTACAACCCTCTGAGATTTTAGACTTAGAAATGTTAAAAACAATGCAGACACTCACTACGCAAGCTGAAAAACAGCAATGGGTAAAACGAGGAGCAATTCTCGAAAAGGGGCTCTAGAGATGGGAAATCGATACTACCATCTAATTTGTTTAGATATGCAGCTTTGTTGAGCCATGGGCAGTGCCATGTCTCCACAGGGGGATGGTATAGCTGGTGAACCAGGTGTTCATAATGTATGGATTTACAAACTACTCTAAAAAATTTTGTTTGACGTGTCAGATTTGTAACAAACATCATGCACAAGGGGCGTTAAAGCCCAAGCAAGGGAGTTTCCCTACACCACCATATCCGTTTTACACTATCTGTATGGATTTCATAGAACTGAACAAATGTGAAAATAAGAAGTATTGTCTTGTCATTGTAGATATGTTTTCCAGATGGGTGGAAGCCTTTCCAACCAAAAATCCAGATGCAGCCACGGTGGCAAAAGTACTTGTCAAAGAAATCATCCCTAGATTCGGCATTCTGGAAAGGATCTACAGTGACAATGGTACACACTTTGTAAACCAAACCATGCAGCAGTTAAGTGAGCATTTTGGTATTTCTTTAAAAAATCATTGTGCATACCATCCACAATCTGCAGGGCTAGTTGAAAGGCATAATGGTATATTAAAAACATTGAGAAAATTGAGACAGGGAAAAATTGGATATACTGTTTACCCCTGGCACTGTTGAGCATGAGAACTGTCCCTACAGCAAAAGGATTGACTCCTTTTGAAAAGTTATTTGGAATGGCTTACTATACACCCCAGTGGAAACTTATCATGTCATCAGACCAGGAAGCTGATTTTACACTAGCTGAATATATGAAGAAAGTAATGAATTCTAAACATCTGTTGCAGTCAAATTCTGTTTCAGATAGAAAGCAAACCGAGACATCAGAAGTGGCAGTGACACCCGGGGACTGGGTGTGGATAAAAGTTGTCAAGAAGAAGAATTGGTCATCGCCAAGGTGGGAAGGTCCCTATCTTTCGACACCCGCTGCAGTCAAAATAGCAGAGCGAGCTTTGTGGATCCACCTGACGCACTGCAAACTTGTTAAGAACTTTGAACTGGACAAAAATCTTACCTCTCCATCGGGGCCCTCAGCACAAAGTCTGGCTACAAAGGGGAGTCAGATCAATAGGACTGACCCATCTCAACCTCAGTGAAGAAACCATTGGCGATGCAGGTCCTATTAAGGCAGAGAGTAAGAACACGTGTCTGAAATAAAGATGACAGAATCCAGTAAGATCCAAATATACCTATTCGGAAGAGTCGGAGAAAACAGGAATGCAGAACAACCGTTTCCTCGGAATTATTGCATAACCATCCTGTTGACTGTACTAGTAACGATAATCTTTTTGTTGTGGCCATTCCTTTTCACAACCACACAAACTGAACTGAACAAGCATGCAGAGTTGTACGCATAGTGGCACCCAAACTTCAACACTTACCAGGCAATCAAATATGTGTATGCTGAGACCTTCAATGTTTCAAATTGCTGGATTTGCACAGCTTTGCCAACAGCATATGGGGGGTTATTGTTAACTTCAGTCCCCCTAAGAGCCAACAAGACCTGGGAAAACTTAGTCTATGATACATCAGATGTCACATCACAAGATAAAGTAGCATTGCACTTGTCTGTTCGACAGAAGGGGACTGTGTGTTTTTACAAAAATGATACAGTTCAGGTGGGTTGGAGCAATTGCAATGTGACTGTTCCTTATAGATGCTACAATAAGACTGATAACACAGGGTCCTATTGCAACACGAGCTATGATTCATTTGTTGAACTGATGCATAGGACAACTGATGAAGTAAACCATAATGCTGACCTTTATAAACAACTGTCAATGATAGACAAAAAAAAGTTTCATTCAGAGCCAGGACATAGTAAAGTTACTACCAAAGTAGAAGATTGTTACTTTGTATGTGGTAGGAAAACATATAAGTGGTTACCTGAGAATTGGTCCGGCAGTTGTTATTTAGGGTACCTGGTTCTGGCCATACGACACACAGCAGTTTTACCTCAAGGGAAAATTCGGAATGTTCGACGAGAAATCAAGTAGCCTGTCAAACCAGTGGGGCAAATTAATGTGGGCTGGAGAAACCATCATGCTGTGGGCTTAGGGAAAAATGGACTGTCACATATGGACTTGAGTGATACTGTTATCTCGTGGGCAGGTGTATTGCCAGCATATAGAGCAACAAAATCAATCTGGGAACTGAGAAAATTGTCTAAACTTCTCGAAATAATGAGCAATGCAACCTTTTCTGCCCTTGAATTGGTGACTGATGAACTAACTGCCATGAAAACTGTAGTGCTTCAAAACCGCATGGCTCTCGACTTCACCCTAGCGGCAAGAGGAAGTACGTGCGCTTTGATCCAGGAGGAGTGCTGTTCATATATTCCTGACCACAAACACGAGATAGACAATCATCTTGAGGTAATTCAGCAGGTGTCAACCATGATCATACCAGGACCAAATTCATTGACGGATTTTTCCAGAAATTGTTTGAGGGGTGGGGCAGTATCCTGATGAACATCCTGATTGCCATCTGGGTAGGAATGATCCTACTGATGGTATGTGTGTGCTGCTGCATTCCCTGCATGAAAAGACTGATTAAAGTCTTTATAGACATGTCAGTTTCAGAAACCTTATACCAAGGTGCTGAACTTGAAGAATTGTTAAAAATCTGAAAAAGCTTTCATAAGTTTAAACTGAATGACTCTCTTAACTGCAAATACTGAGTAGGAAGATGTTAGGGGAAGAAAAAAATGTTTATGCTTATCTTGAAAGTAGAATAAAAGTATTAAAAGGGGGGAAATGTTAGAAAAATATGTAATAAGTAATAGTAATATACATGCTTAATGCATTCGAGATTTAAAAGGGTTAATACATTTATTCTGTTCACACTGCATGAATCTGCACAGCCATTAGAAATGTAACAAAAAGCATTCTATTTTCTGCTAATGTCAGCAAATAACAAGAAGTAATTCATTTCTGTTAGTGTCATGAAAATTAACAAAGGGATATTCATTTCTGCTTATGCCATGAGAAAACATGCAGCTGTTAGAAGCTGTTGATAAAGAAAACAATAGATGTTTTAAAGTTTAAACCGTAGTCTGCATTACTTGTACTGAAGCTAGGAAATGTACCTTGAATCTAGGTAAAATGTAGCACATGTATTAGAACAGTACAATAGAATAATTGAAATGCTGAAATGGACTAACATAAACCCAAGGCCAGGTTGTTTTTCTCAAAATGTTTTGCAGAATGACAGATATTTTAACTTGGTCAGCAATAAGTCTAACAATATTTTCTGTAGAACATACAGAAAGCTGTGTCTAACTACGTCAGCAATAGAATGTAACATTTTCTATGTGACAGGAAGAGAACTGTATAAGTATAACCTACTAATCATTAATTATCCAGACAAACCTTGTGCATACATGCTTTGTCTCCTTGCTGCAAGTAATAAAGGGTGTCTTGCTTGAACCTAACGTGAATTGGTCTTTGAAGTTTTTTCGTTTGACAATAATGAAATCACATTTATGTATAGAAGTTATTATATACTTCATATATAATAATATGAAATATTCAGCTATGGACAAAACTTTTGAAACAAATAAAAAAATATACCTAATGATATAACCCTAAAAGATACTACCATGAAATAATGTAGTCCTAGTTTGTTGAAAAAGATGAATAAACTACATCTCAAATTCTCCGTTAGACTAACAATGATTATCTCATGCTTCTGATTCATATTAATGCGTCTCATATTTTTATTATGCATCATCTTAAAAAAGCCTGTCACTGAGTTATTATGAATTAGAAAAGTTAAACAGGTGTTCAAAACTTTATTATAAGTTGACCAAACTGAATATCTCTACAAACATCTTTCCCTGTACCTCACATTATCTTCCTGGTCTACTATAGGGAGAAAGTCAGTTGTTTTTATTTATTTATTTATTTTATAATTGATGACCGGGTTGGTCTGACTGGATAATTAGGTGTCTGTTTTCAGCAGAGATCCGGGGAGAAAAGCCCCACATACATAACAATCATATGAATAAAATGAGATAAAAAATAAGAGATGAGAATAGAAAATAAAAGATAATACAAGATACAAGATACAAAAACTCCACATACATAATAAGAATGCAATATGTTGTATTCATATTTATTACTTTATAGGTCAGATGATTTATATTTTTTCTATTTTATTTATTATGTGTAAAGTTGTTCATAGGATCATAAGTTCATAAATTAGTACCAGGCTAATTGTCCTTGCGGGCCATTACAAGCCAATAATCCCATGTGAGAATCAAATCCTGCACCTTGTGCCTATAATGTGATCACCTTAATCACTATGTCAACCTCCCACCCTTGTAAACATATTTATATTCTTTAACTATATACATATTTACTTAGTCTGATCTTTTTCTATTTCTGATTGTACACTATGCCTTGTATTATTACTATATTCCTAGGTTTTATATTTTAGCTATAATCCTAGTATAAAGTATCGTACTACTGTTAAATTAGTCCTCTATTTCCCTTAAATGTTATGTCTAATAGAATCTGAACAAACATCTGAAAATCTTCCCATGCAAGATTCCAACTTTCCATAATAAATTGTTCTGAGATATTAAGTTTTGTTATCATTAAAAAGAGACAACAGAGAAACACAATCCTAATTTTGCTCTGTACTGTACTTTATTAACATGTATTCTATTTACTGCATTTGCTGTGCTAATCTTTGTGGAGCTTTTCTCCCTGGGCTTCCACTGAAAATGGGATCCATGCCCAGTCGGACTTTCTTGGTAAACAAATGTAAAATAAATAAATAAATAATTAAATATTTTTTATCATTCTATGGGCTAGTATATAAACTATCCTTAAAATGTACCTTTACTTTTTGACTCTGTACTGTACTTTATTAAGGTGTATTGTATTTACTGTATTTGCTGTACTAATCTTTGTGTAGTTTATCTCTCTGGGCCTCCACTGAAAATGAGATCCATGCCCAGTCAGACTTTACCAGTAAACAAATGTAAAATAAACAAATTAATACATTTTTATCATTCTATAGGCTAGCATATAAACTATCCTTTTGGTATACAACAAGCATTCAGAACTATTTAATAACTGGCAGTGGTTTAGAATACAAATTACTGTATTCTGCTTATTATCTAACTTGCATTCACTAACATCTTAGCATATGATTCAAAATATTATGATTATTTACTTTTATACAGGAAGAAGCAACCTGGACAGTTCTTAGAATTTTCAGAACTCCCACACCATCACAAAAGTGCTCATGACTCTAATTAAGCTGCTTCAAGCAGGTCCTCATGACAAGGGCTTGCAAATGAATAGTTTATCAGCTACATTTGACGTAAAAACTTTCACAAGTGAATCCAAGCCACCTCTACATTATACATAAATCCCTCAAACCATTCAAACCACTAAAAAAAAAAACAAAAAAAAAATTTCAAAGTATGTCAGTCACTAAAAAGCTATTGCATTTAAAAAAATAACATTTAATAGTTCAGTAATCACTATTTGTATGAGATGATTAATAAAGAACTATAATTTTTAAAGGCAATTAGCAAATAAACTTGCATTAAAAGAATGACAGCTGTGTGTGAGTCAAGTTTAACTTGTAAAAGTATGAATGTTACTCTAATTATTTGATAATATTCTAATAATAACTTTTATATATGTAAGAAACTCTATTTTTTATACTTTGTTAATAACAGAAGCATAACTTTCTTGGGCGCTATTGCATGTCAAGTATACTATCAGAGGCAAGCATTCAGAACTATGTATTATACAACGATCCCCTCATTAATATTCCAAAACATGCACGCTGAGTGGTCAGCATGCACATTATAAATCAGAGTTATAGTAATGGAAAAAGGTCCAATCGCCCGGACTTTTTCCATTAGTATAACTTTTTTTTTTTTTTTTACAGCAACGGAGAATGCAAGATCTCCGTTGCTTGTTACAACCTGTCTCGCCATGTTAAACAAGTTTAACATAGTGAGACAGCTTTTTAAAAAAGCAACGGAGCATCTCCGTTGCTTTTTTTAAAGTTGTCTCGCTATGTTAAACCCATTTAACATAGCAAGGCACATTAAAAAGCAATGGAGATCTTGCTTTCTCTGTTGCTTTTTTCAAAACTGTATCGCTATGTTAAATGGGTTTAACCTAGCGAGGCAGCTTAAAAAAAAAGCAACTGATATTTTCCATTGCTTTTTTTAAAGCTGTCTCGCTATGTTAAACCCATTTAACATAGCGAGACAGGCTGTAAAAAGCAACGGAGATCTTGCTTTCTCCGTTGCTTTTGCCCACAGCTCTGATGTACTGTGTAGGCATATGCATGCGCAGTACATCAGAACTGCAGCAGAATACCCAGACAGCTGCAGAAGGACAGCAAGGAGGCATTATACAATGCCATTATTTAAGAAAAGTAATTATTTTTTTTCTTAAATAATGTCATTGTATAATAGCAATAACCCACTTCTAGGTGTGGGTAATGCTGGATTTACCCACGGTTGGCTTTGTTTGGCCACTCGGGCTTTGCCCTCGTGACCAAACCACACCAACCGTGGGTAAATCCAGCATCACCCACACCCAGGTGTGGCTTATTGCTATAATAACTGACGGTGGTATAGAATGCAATTCACTGCCTTTTGCTTATTATCTATCTTTGCCCTCGTGACCAAACCACACCAACCGTGGGTAAATCCAGCATCACCCACACCCAGGTGTGGCTTATTGCTATAATAACTGACGGTGGTATAGAATGCAATTCAGTGCCTTTTGCTTATTATCTAACTGGTATTGTTTGACATATTAACATATGATTCAAAATATTATGATTATTTACTTTTAGACAGGAAGAAGTAACCTAGTCAGTTCTTGGACTTTCAGAATTCCCACAGCATCACAAAAGTGCTCACAACTCTAAGTTGTTTCATGCTGATTTTCATGATAAGGGCTTGAAAATGAACAGTCCATAAGTTATAATTCACACAAAAACACTCGCAAGTGAATCAAAGCCACATCCACACCACACACCAAACCTCCAAACCCCTCCAAACCACCAAAAAAAAAAAAACAAAAAAAAAATCTCAAAGTATCCCAACCACTAAAAAATATTGCACTCAAAGAAATAACATTTAATGATTCAGCAAGCACTATTTGTATGAGATGTTTAATATAAAGCAAACTTTCATTTTTTAAAGGAGGCATAACATATAAACTTGCATTAAAAGAATGACAGGTATGTATGATCCAGGATTAACTTGTAAAATTGTAAATGTTATTCCAATTATTTAATATCATTCCAGTAGTAACTTTTATATATGTAAAAAGCTATATTTCTTATACTTTGTTTATAACATAGCATGTCTTCCTGGGTGCTATTGCATGTCAGGTATATTATCAGAAGCACACTACTGGACCATTTTAAGAACCTAGAATGTAACTTAGCATGACTCTTTAGTGTCATGTGTTGTATCTTGTATTGTATTTAATAGTACATTGCTCAACTATGCCCAGATACCAGAAAATGTGCCACCTAACATTTGTTTCATTACAATAATGATTAACTTTTAATAAAATTAATAGTTTAACCTTTTAAACTCTAAATGAAAATAAGTGGCTTTAATTTCATTTATAGCTAAAAGAATCAAATTCTAACATCTCAAAAAGGGAACTAGTAACCATTTGAAGTAGGAAAAGAAAGAAAGAAATGGTTTACCTTGTAGAAAGTAATATTTAGCACATTCATAAGTATTTAAGTGTTTCTTTAAATTAATAATTCATAACTATGAAATACACTGATTTTCATTTGCCCTTCAGTTTTTTATTGCTTTGTCTTTTAACAGCCATCTCTTGTTGCATTTCTCTTCAAAGAAGTTGATGGATTCCAGTCTATTTCTTTTTTTTTTCTAAGATTTTATTTTTCTGTATAAAGTCCATTGCATCTTCCAAGGTGTTAAAAATCTTCTTTCCTTCTGGAAGGTGAATCCTTGTTTTTGCTGGAAACAATATTTGTGCTGTAATATTGTTTGTTTTACGCTTTTAACAACTGGCACACATGCATTTCTCTTTGACACCACTAATGTTGAATAGTCATTGTCAAATCTTACAGAATTTTCTTTCATTTTAACTGGATAATTAGTCCATGCAGCTTTTAAGACAAAAATCCTTATCTTGACTTGAGAAAAATCTTACAATCACGGACCTTGGTGAAGGTGTTTTTTTTTTAATAAGTCAGAAAGTGATATATGTGCCAGTTTAATGCCAAAGGCAAAAGCTTCAGGCAGGTTCAAAGTTTTAGGCAGCCAGGTATTAAGGAATTGAATCATACTGTCTCCCTCTTCTTTTTCAGGAATTCAAGAAATCCTGATGTTATTCCTTCAAGATCTGTTCTCTTAATCTTCTTTTTTTTTCAATAATCATTTTTTATTATTTTTCACAACCATATTACAAATTCACACATTATATACAATATATACAAAATGCTTCCATTGGTTAATTTCACATATATATCAACCTCATGGATTGATCAAAGGTACAGCACTAACAATCAAAAGGAAAATAAAAAAATAAATAAAAAAATTCAACATTAACAAATCCAAGCCAACAATCTGTCTTTTCTGTACATTTTCTATCTAATCTAAGGTTGATTTAGACTATATTCTGGTTCCAGAGAAAAAGTGGATAGTAACCTCTTAAGCCAAAATAATATTAAAAATTTGCTCCCAGATTTTTATGTTGTTGATATTTTTCTTGTGATCACTAATTAACAGTTTATGCGCTAAGATGTGTTTTATTGCCAACAATCTGAAATTTTCCCACGATGTCTGGGCTGGGTTCAACCAATTTGTGGCTATATATAATTTCATTAATAGGCAAATATTCATAATTACAATCATTTTTGATTTATTTAGATTCTACGGGGAATATGAAGCATCATAAACTCCCAAGAGAGTGTTGAATTTTGGTAACCCATTTTTGTAACTGCAATTTTAATGAATTCCACAATTTATAAATGCACTTACAACTCCAGAACATGTGAAGCAAATCTGCTGTCTGATCAAAGCAATGTGGGCATATGGGTGAATTCTTCGCATCAAATTTGTGCAAAGTGAGACGAGTATAGTATGCATTGTTAAATATCATCAGCTGCGTAAATACCAATTTCTGAAGGGATACGGACTTTAATGTTAATTTAAATGCCTCCAATATCTTATTGTCGCCTGGGAATATCAATTTCTCTCAGCAGTAACTCGATAAAAGAATATAATTATTATACTTCCTCTCTTTTATCAATTTATATGCTGCGTTATATATTTTCTATCCTGCAACAGCGCTTCCCATAGATTACGAGAAATGATTAAATCATCCCTTTCATTTCAAAGTTGTTAAAATAGTTTATAACCAAGTCTTTTAGCTGTCTTACTATAATTAAATAGGAAATAGGAGTTCTATTTCTTTTAAAATATCCTGTACTGGTACTCCTAGAAAAGGATATAAATCGAGTACAGTTAACTCCATGATTAAAGGGAATTTCTTTAGATCAATCAATTGACCACCAATTGTTAAATTTGGGTTCCTATGAAACGGTTGGAAAACCATCATATATTTTAGTAAATTTAAGGAAGCGAAAAGAGTTTGAATTGCCGTTACATAACTTTTGATGTGCTCCATTAGCTTATATTTACTCATTGTCCAATTATTTAAAAAGGGTAATGCTTTAGCGTTGACTCCCACTTCATTTATATGCTTGTACATTAAGAGCACCCATTTGGGTGTCCATTTTCTATTATCACTATCGAAGTAAGACGTCTTTAAAATCCTATTGGCCTGACTCACTAAATAGTACATTTCGAAATCCGGTAATTCCAGCCCGCCCCTTATTTTTTGGAGCCATCAATTTTTCATATGAAATTCTCGTCTTCCTAGGTTCCCAATGAAATCTTCCCAATCTTATATGAAGCTGTTTAAAGAATGTTTTGGTAATTCTGAGTTCTGCAGCTCTAAAAATATATAACATTCTAGGAAGAACATTCATTCTTATGATAGCTGCTCTTGCCATCATCGGTAACTTCAATCTACTCCATCTTTCAAGATCCAATATTATTCGATCTGTAGTTGACTTTACATTGTTAATAAAAAAATCTCTATTTTCAGTTGAGAAGACAATTCCCAGATATTTTATCTTTTCTTCCGTCAATACTTGTCCTATTAATGGTAGCATTGAAAAAGGTGTGGGTGTCTTTAATGGGAATATTTTAGATTTTTTTAAATTTAGCTTGTAATTGGAAATTCTCTCAAAGATTTCTATTGCAGCTAATATTTTTTCAGTATCGGAAACAGGTGTGGTACAATATATGTTTAAATCATCTGCATAGGCAGCCATCCTAACCTTTATTCCATACAGTACAGGAGAATTATAAAAAACATTTTGCTTAAGGTGTAAAAATAAAGGCTCCAAGTAAAGATTAAATAAGATGGGAGATAATGGGCAGCCTTGGGTACCATTTATGATTTTTATCCTATTCGAGCATTCGTGATTTATAAATAAATTTGTGTATGCATTTCTATATAGTATCCTTAACATTGAGATAAACTCCTGCGGTATATTAAAATAAGGTAATGTATCAAATAAATAATCCAAATTAACCCTATCAAATGCTTTCTGAGCATCAATAATTAGGGCATACAAATTCAGGTTTTTATATTTCGCATAAGAGATTAAGGTATGGAGCGTTAAGGTATTATCCGTCGTCTGCCTCCCATCCATAAACCTCGCCTGTTCCTCTGATATTATTGGGCTTATTACCTTTTTCAGCCTACTCGCCAGAATGGATGTCATGATTTTCATGTCGATATTCAAAAGTGATATAGGCCTGTAATTATCAGGATTTTTGGAATCACCTTTCTCTTTTAATATCAGAACTGTCCTTGAGGCATTAAAATGAGGATCATTAATTCTATTTAGAGTGATATAATTAAAAGTCTGTGACAATACACTGCTCAAAATCTCACTAAAAGATTTGTAGAATTCCGAGGTCAAACCATCTGGGCCTGGGGCTTTGTGAGGCTTCAGTTTCTTGATTGTTTTGGACACCTCCTCAACTGTAATCGGTTTGATTAAATCTCTATGAAATTCCTTGTCAATATTAGGGAAAGTAATTCTCTGTAAAAAATCTTTTCTGTCTTTATCTTGCAAGAGTGTCTGCTTCTCACCATAAATCTGATTAAAAATTTTTTCAAAGGTCTTCATGATATCTGCCTTGTCAGTATATGTAGTATTGTTATAGTGTATTTCAGTAATTAATCGTGTTGATTTCATCTGGTTAATAATACGAGCTAATGCTTTCGAGGGGTTTGAATATGATTTGCATATTTAACTAAATTTCTTTGTTCATAAAGTGACAAATTTCTATTATGAAGTAAAATAGTTCTTTTGACATCTTAATAGCTCAGTTTCTGTCTGTTCATTATAGTTCCTCATCAAATCTTGGTCCAGTAATTGAATTTTAGTTTCTAAATCCAATTGAGTCTTCTTTTGTAATTTTTTATAATATGTAGCTTTTTGTATAAATAGTCCTCTTAGCTGCATTTTAGTTGTAGCCCATTTTATATCTATTGGGTGTCTATTTTGGGAAATATTATTTAATGACTGTTTAAGTATCTCCTTGACTTCCATTAATATATCTTCCTTGGTTAGTAAATATGGGTTCAAGGACCAATTATACCCTCGAAGCCTCTTAGTATCCATATTACTACTGTTTAAGGTTAAAGTTATCTTAATCTTCTATTTTCCCCTCAGACTAAGTTGTTTTGTTTCAGAAGAAAGTCAGTGTTATTCTCATTTTCAAGTAATCTTCCATCAAAATCAGACATTGCCTCCTCTATGCTCGAGATTTATGATGAATGTTGTTTAAGAGATTCACTCAGCACTTCAACTTATTTTTTTTACATTCCTCTTTAAAAATGTCCATTTATCTTTCTAATTTTTACTATCTTTACAGATAATTCACTGATGTTACTAAGTATAGCCTGTATATCTTTTTTCATAGTACTGTCCTGTACACTGGCTTAGAGTTGCTCATTCTGAGACAATTAGTTCTTTCTAGTTTTCTTGACAGGAGAAAGCAATTAAAAGAATTTCAAACTTATTTTTTGTAGTAAATCTTTCAGCAGATGTTCAACTATAACTCCATTAAGTTTTGAAAAGTTTTATTTGAGTTTCTTTTAGCAAAAATTCCCATCAGAATGCTAAAATGAAGCAGAGCTAAAAAAACAGTGCTGTTAACTGTGCGTCTATGTTATTTCATCAAATGGCTATTCACTAAATAGCCATTTGTCGAACACCTATTTAGTGAAGCCACTCTTCATTGAATGGCAAATTTTAAGCAGGGCAAACAAGAGGTTGACCAACCAAGTGAATGCAAAAAAAAAAAGAATAATTTTAAAACCTGCCAAGGTGGGGGTTATGCCTCACACCCCTCAATGTGGGGGGCTGTGCTCCCCACACCCCAACTTAATATACTAACTCCAAGATTGCACTACAATGTAGAAAAGGGTAAATTTCAGACAGTGACCAACCACTGGTTTGCCATAGTTAAAATTTGCCATTTGATGAAGAGTGACATCACTAAATAGGTTTTCAATTAATGCTATTTACCGAATAGCCATTCAACAAAATAACATAGACCCATTAACTGCTCACAATCTTGACCACGCCCCCTTGAATACTGTTTTTAAGATGTGAAGAATTTTAAAAGATGCAGTTATAATACTTTTTTGGATGTGCAGAATTTTCAAAGATCCAGTTATAATACCTGAATATTACAAAAGATGAGCAGGAACCGTTTGTCAAACACCAATAACCAAAATACGAACAGTCCAGGCACACTAAGGTAGCTTGAAACTGAATTTATTGTAAAACCAAATACTTATAGTAAAATCAAATACAAACACTTTCACCTGCCCAGTGCAAGGCTTTTTATAGTATAAAACAACACATAAAATTCCACCATTTAAATAGCCTTCAACCTAAAAAAAGGTGCCAATTATTTAAAGGAACACTGTTATTCTAAAAAAAAAAACAACAAAAGAAGTGTAAATTTATAAGACATATATTTTACTACAGCCAAGTCCATATGGTATTCTCATTGTCCTATTAAAAGTCTATTCCACTTAAATAATATGTGTTGTTATTTTGGTTAATACCTGAATATTATTATAACTGTGTAAGAGCAAGTGTCAGAAGGGGATTTAAGAATTTGTAGTATTAATTGACTCTAAAGTATCTTGATTTTCTGACAGTTTAGTATGGTTTGACATTATCATAACATCTGTAGTACCAGGAAACAAAATAATTAAAGAAACAGCTGCCATAGTCAACTTTCAGTCTTCAAAATATGGAACACTATGCTACCTCATGTAGGGTGGAATAGATGGGCAAAAGGAAATAACATTCATAGTCATTTTTCCATTTTCAAAATGCAAAAAATACACTATCTTGCACAATATGGAACAGATGGGTAAAATGTGTTACATTAACTAACAACCTGGAAGGAAGCTCACACCATGGTTAAACTGTATATTTTAAGTTTTTAGACATCCCCAGTCTCTCTTTGCTTGCCAGAAAAGTCACTTGTTTACAACTTCAAAATTTCCTTTTATACTATTTAGAAGACAAAACGTTATACAGCTGTTCAAACATTAGTGACTTGAGAGTATGTTGAAAAAATCCAGGACCCCCCACAAATACACCCACGTAATTTATTCTCATATTCTCAGTGACTCTAGGCACAAATTCTCAGTGACAAACTACTTCAACCTTTCTTCCCATCTTAGTTAATATTACGTCATTCTACCCACTACATTGCTAACACATTGATCTTTGACCTACATACACACACCCATAAAATACACACACTTGTATAACTGTACATCTCAGATTTTTTCTTGAGATCAAGTGAATGTATCAGTTCATAAATCATGTCCCAGAACTTCATCTCAGCTCGCTGATGTCAGAACTATACAGTGCAGCTCCTCCCTGCTCTCTCATCTTCTTAGTTCAACAATCAGAAACAAGGAACAAAATCGGGAACAGCTTCTAAATATTTCTCTTATATGCTTGTAAAGTTAATAGAACAATAAGCTTTGCCTTATCAAGCACTTTCTGAAATATGCAAAATCTGAAACTCACGTTTGACATTTAGTGCCTGTAATCCTAACAATTTCCCAGAATCCACACATTTTACAAGGAAAAGACCAATATACCTCTCAAGTTCTTTGTGTAAGAATTTCAGAAGTCAGAAATAATGGATGACAAAAAGGGATACATTTTAAATATTATTTTATGCATTTCTCAGCCAGGTATCAAGGGTAACCTGAGAGTACTGTCTAACTAAATGACTTGCTCAAAAGTCATAAAAAAGGAAAATGGAGGTGAATTGATTCAAACCCTGTACCTTTGACTTCAGAAAGCATTTTGTTAACTTAAGTCCCAGACAATTCCAAATCACTTATAATGTTAACAGAACAATAAATGCTGCAAGGACGTGCATTGGGTCTCTTTACATTATCTGAAACCCATTATATCGAACGGCTTTTCATCAACCTGTAAAAGTTGAACTGTCATAATAGCGAACACCCAAATGAGCAAATTCTTTCCCTGGAAAAGAAACCGCTTGGCCATCCTTGTGAGTTTGTCCTTTGCCCCACTGTAGTGCAATCCAGGAATTTATATATTTAGTAAAGGGGGTTTGGGGGGCACAACCCCCCACACTGGGGTGTGTGGGGGGTGATGCCTCCCACTTTGTTATGTTTAAAGTAGTGTGTAGTTCATGGTAGGGCTAGCATTTTCTTTCCCAGGGAAAGAATTCACTCATTTGGGTTTTCGCTATTATAAGAGTTTGACTTTTGGGGGTCGATGAAAAGCCGTTCAATATAATAGCTTTTTGATAACGTAATATATATACCCCATGCATTAAAAACTATGAAACTGTGATGTTTAGCATCACTGACTGACAATAATCCTCAATAATTTACTGGAAAAAAATTATCTATTTTATTTATCCTTTGTTGAACAGTTTAGTTGCCTTAGGCTAGTGGTGTATTTCCAGTGGAGACAGAAGTGACATTTATACTATTAGAGTAAATTTGGCCAGGGCATCATCGAACTTCCCTTACTCATCATTTTTGCAAGTGGGACTCATTTGTAGAAGCAGTTCCTGTTTCTGTTCCAGGCACAGAGGCAGCTTGGCGAAACACAGAGGCAGATAGACAAAGAAGGAGATAATGGAGTGGTCAGAGAAATAGAGGAGAAAGCAAATATTAAGACTGGGGAATGGGTGAAGAATTCTAAGGAAATGCTTCAAAGAAATATGTTTGATACAGATGAGTCAGCAAATGATGGATGTATAATTACAACCCTCTAGTTGACAGGGTTGCAGGATGATTGACCTAAAGAAATGGTGATGCAGAGAGAAACAGAAAATGAAGGAGACATTTCCTGGGGGGACATTACTGAGAAAATACAAAAGGAGGATGCAGAGACAATCTTGAAGAATAGTGGTGAGATGAAAAAGAAAACATATGCAGAGAAAGTAAAGAAGGCAAAATGGGAGTACCAGAAAAGAAGGCATTAAGAAAATGAAAACTGGAAGCACATTGTAAGGATTCAAAGTAAAGAAGACAAAGAAATGGACAAGTATGAAGTGTGGGACAAATTAATAGTTTCCGGATAGTTCTGAAATGAAGAAGGAAAGAGATTAGCAATACAGTTATGGAAAGATCATATTACTATGAGAATATTTTATAACAATTGGTCTGAATAGTGGATGATATTTAAGGAAAAATATAAAAAATGGCAGTGGCAATATGATGTAAGAAAAGTAGAGAAAGAAAAATGTAAAAGAACATATAACAATGCATTGGAATATTTAGAACATGATAGAGAGTACATTGACAAAGAAAAAGAATTATATGAAAGAAATCAAGAAAAAATACAGAAATGCAATATAAGCAAAGATATTTTTTACAAAGAAAAAGATAAGTATGGAGTTATTTAAGAAGATTAGTAAAGGAAGGTGGCAGTATAATGAGAGAAACAGAAAATGTAAAAGAAGAAACATAATTAATTCAGAAGAAGATTTTGAATAGTATAGTACATTATGTACATGATAGAAGAAGTGCTTACAGAAAAAAATAAGGTAGTGAAAAAACATGGAAAGTAAAAAAAAAAATAACAAAAAGAGCATAAAGATTTGGAAAAGGATATTTCTTTAAATGCACTAGATAAGGTATTAGGTCAGTTAGATATTGATTTGGCTACAGGACCAGATGGAATAGGTATGAAATGTATACAAATTTAAGAGCTTGGCAAAAAAACATATATTTTTAAAAATTTTAAATGAATGATTAAATGACTTTTTTATGTAAAAAGAATTATGCAGTGGAGTACTTAAATTCATATGGAAGAAGGAAGAGAGAAGGCAATTAGAAACTGATAGTATTGAATAATAATAACTTTAAGATCTTTATGAAAATAATACAAAACAGATTTGAAACTAAAATGAAAAATATTATGGAAGATAGTATATACATTATATACAGTATATACAGTATAAAGGGGAGGGGTTGCCAAGAATTATTAATGATAGAGAAATTGTGGAGGATATTATGACTAGAAAAGAAGAAGCGAAAATCAGGAAAAGAGACCTTAATAAGGCATTTGATGCAATTGGACATGAAATCTTATGGGTAATAATGAAATAATATAATGTAAGTGAGAACGTTGGGAATAATGCATGTCAACGTATAGTAATAATAAAGTTAAAATACTTGTAAATGACTTGTTAAGCCAAGAGGTATGTATGAAGAGTGATGTAAGACAGGGATGTCCAATGAGTTGTATTCTCTTTGCAATAGTTATGAATGTGATAGTTACATGAAATAAATTACAAGAATTCCAGTTATGTTAACATATGCAGATGGAATTATAATAATTGCAAAAACAAAATAATTGCATAAAAGAGTGTCTAAATAAAATGATAGGGATGTCTTTTAATAAAGAGAAAAGTAAAGTTTAGGTGATGTTGAACAGATAGGTGGTATATGTTTTACAATGAATGAAATTTCTGTGTTAGGTATAAAATTTGGGAATAATAATGTAATTAAAATTAAATGGGAAACAATAGAATAAATAAAACAAATCTGTCTTTTCTGTAGAACATATAAATTATCCAGAAAAAAAGACTTGTCTGATAAATGTATTCAGTACTTATGGCAAAAATAGCATTCTTAGAAAGTATATTTATGTTGCCAGCAGAATTTGAAAAGGAATTATTGCAGGTATTTTTTCATTTATATGTAGTTCTAGATTAAATTGAGTAAAAAGAGGAATTTTGTAAGTAAACAAGGAGTTTTAGGGTTAATTAACCCAGTGGTATACGCTGCTTTATTAAATTTGTACAAAGTGTTAAAGTGGATAAATCAAAAAGATGCGAGATTAGTAGTAAAACTGTATAAGCATAAATATGATAAATTTTGGAATCTGGTAAAAATTGAAAAACAGTGTATCAATGAAGAAATAAAATGTTACCAAGAAAAACATTTTTGTGGAAAATAAGAATTGATGATATAGTAAAGGATAGAAAAGTATGGAATAAGAATGTAATGATAAAACATATATAAAACCATGGGGAAATCTAACAGATAAAACAAATTAGAGTTATAAAAATAAGAAGCAAATGGTGTAATCAAAAGTAAAATGTCAAGATTCTTGTGGAGACTGGTAATAGACAGATAACAGATAAATTACCACTAAAATGAAATATGCCATATAAAAAGAAAAGCAATAGAATATGTTTACATTGACAAGAAGAAGAAACTACGTAAAGAAGATTTATCAAAGATATAAAAGAAGTGGATAAAATAAACATGGATATGATTAAATATGGATATTATGCTTATAGATGTAAAGACTATCACCAGGATTCATGATCACAAAATTCCATGCAGGAACAGTGTAGCCCTTCCTACACGGAATATGGCCGCCGAGCGATCCACGAATGGGTGGTTTTGATGTGCAAGAGCAGCCCTACACTGTTCCTGCATGGAAAGCCATGCAGGATGCTAATCAGCTCATTTGCTGGTGAAAACCATGCAAATGAGCTGATTTAGGAATCCTGCAAGGATTCAGGTCTCCGTGCAGGAACAGTGGTATTTGCAGAAATGTACTCGGTTACTAACCAAATACATTTTTATAAATAAGCAAATGGAGGCCTGACAGTGCCCAAAAAACATATATTAAACATATTAGGCATGTCAATGGCCAAATATATGGCCATTGGCATGAATAATTTCCCAATATTTAAAAAAAAATAAAGTTTAATTTATTTTTCACTGATTTCGGCCATTTAAGAATGGGGAAGCACCGCACAAATGGGATGGTGGGGAAAAAAGAGGGAAAAGACAATTGGGGAAATCTGCATTTTACCATGATAGTCAATGGCATGCAGAAAGTAAACAACAGCAGGAAACAATGGTTGCTAAAGGGGAAGGCTCTCGTGTAGTGCAGTAACTATGGAGTAAGGCAGTGGGGTATGTTAATGAGGGGACTTATACAGAATCACAAAATTCTTCTAAGTGCCACACTGCGTCTAACCATGTAGCTGCTCTAACACCACCGTGTAGACAGAAGGAGCAACTAACATGAAAAGGGGGGGGGGTGTTATGCTTGCTGTAATAACATTGGAGCTCTGTTGGCTGGGTTTGTGCTTAGCTAAGATTTCCCAATACAATTGTCTTTTCCCTTTTTTTTCCCCACCATCCCATTTGTGCGGTGCTTCCCCATGCTTAAATGGCCTCAGTCTTATTCCATGAACTGAGGAGTGTTTTTGCAGCCAGGGGAGGGCCATTTCTTACTGTTTACACTAGCTAAATGCATCTGGGCAGCACACCAGGGATTAAACAGGAAGGACATAGGAAAAGTAAAAGGAAAAAGCAGAACAAGGGAAATGCAGTACAAATAGCAATATGGGATACTGCAACACACAATGGGCCATTGAAAGCACTCATTAATACAGCTGGCAGGTGGCTGCATATCTGAAAATGGAAGGAGATGTAAAAAAAAAAATAAAGGGCAACAGCACAATAAAGGAGAAATGAAGTAGAAATCACTTATATGGGACTCTTGCAACTAACAATGGGCAGGCAAAGCATAATAATACAGCTGGCAGGTGGCTACATAGCTGAAAGTGGGAGGAGATGTAAGTAAAAAATAATTAAAAAATGGCAACAGCAGAATAAAGGTAATCATGCACAAATTACCAGTAATGCCTTGAACACTCACAGTGGCCAAATCAAAGCAATGAGTAATAAAGGTGGCAGCTGGAATTTATCATAGTCAGCCAATCATAGAGGCAGCATCTGCAGCACAACAGTATAAAGTATGGATACACCTTACAGTCTGTTTTTTCCTACAAACTCTGCACCATTGGTGTATACATGTGAGGGAATTTTAAATGGAAAAATGTTAGGGGCTGCCATTGCTTTGATCCATCAGTATGTACTTGAGGCTGAGGGTGGAGAGGAGGATAATGCTGACAACCACTACAGATCAAGGAGGAGGAGAAGAGTGTTCAGACACAGGGTAACCTACCAGAGGCTACATGATCTGGAGAAAGTACAACACTACAGGGTGGACAGAGGCATACTTCAGCAACTCACAGAGCTGTGTCAGCCTCAACTTAGAGCTAGAACCAACAGAGGGGAACCCATCCCAGTAGATACAAAGGTATGTGTAGCCTTAAGAATTCTAGCTACAGGTATTTTACAAAAACCTACTGGGGACATCATGGGAGTCTCACAGGCATTTGCATCAAGAGTACTCCACCAGTTCCTGCATGCCATGCTACCACAAGCACATTTACTTCCCCAACACCCATGAGGAGAGGACCAGCAGTATGCCTCTCTTCCACCATGTAGCAGAATACATGGAGGTACTGGGTGCCATAGACTGCACGCACATCCACATCAAAGCACCACCCTGTAAACAGGGTAGGGTCTATATAAACTGCAAGGGCTTCTCCTTCATGAACTGCCAGGTCTTGGCAATGCCTAGGACATTATCATGAATGTGTGTGCTGACAGCCCTGGAAGCTATCACAACTCCCACATTTGGCATTTGTCACAGCTGTATCAGGCATTTGCCAGTGGGGGCAATCCATATGGCCATCTGGTGAGGGATGCTAGCTATGCACTGGAGCCGTGGATGATGACACCCATCAGAAATGCACACACACCCCACAAGAATGCCATAATGAGGCACACGCATTAACCAGGATCATTATAGAGTGTGTCTTTGGGATGCTGAAGTCCTGGTTCTGCTGTCTTGACATATCTGGTGGAGCATTGCAGTACTCTCCAGCAGTAGTACCCAAGGTGGCAAATCCCACTGCAGTATAGGTGTGGGGACAATTAAGTGGGGGGTCATAGGTCATAGGCATGGATGTCAGGGTGGGGATCCCATAACCACCCCTCACACCCACACAGCAAGTCAGCTGTAGAAAACCACAGATAAATGTCTGGTAAAGGCACACAAATGGTGGCAATGTTGAATTCATTCCCTACAGACTCACACAGTGATAGCACAGCAGGACTCACAGTTGCAGTAAGGCTATGAAGGGTAAGACGTCTGAAACTCAAATGTATGCCACTACAATCTGACCTGGGTTCTTTACTGATATGCCCCCCAGTCCCCAAGACAGGGCACAATAGTATGGTAAATTGAACCAAAATGTAAAGCAAATGCCAGCACATTCTTTGCAAATGTGTGCAGTGGACAGGTGTGCTCCCCCCATATACCCACATACATGCAGTAACATATATGTTAGCATGGAAATAGCAGCATAGCACACATTGGCAGGGCCATACCAGTACACATGAAAACATATTGCCTGTCCACAATAAGCAGGGGTCAATGAGCTATGTGTATGTGTGGTTAATACTGTCTGGATCTGGCCAGCATGTTCTCCTGGCAGTCGTCTTGTACTGCCCTAGGTACAGTTTTGCCTTTGACAGGGCCATGTGCAGATAAATGCAGTGCCAATTGTTAGGCATGTCACTGACACCCACTGGTCTGCCACTGACATACCTGGAAGTCACAGTGCTATATAGAATATGCTACACATATTACTGACATCTTGAAGGATATATAGCAGAGGTGCCAAGGCTTTTGTGAATATAAGTGATGTGTGATACTGTTGCCAGTGGTCATTCTCAATAATCCTTTTGTTTTTACAAATAATGGACATGCCTGCACAGCTGAATGCACTCTGTACCCACAGTCATAACTCCCAACCTTTGACAGCAAGATGTCTAGGCAATGGCAGAAAAAAAAGTGGAACAAAGGGACACTGATAGGCATGTGCTGTAAATATCACCCTTACATACTGAGAAAGTTGGTAGGGTGAGGTGTTTGCAGTAGCAGAAATTGTCTGAAGGTTATGTATTCAGAAACAGTAATGTCTGTAATATTTTGTAACATCACACTTCAATTATATGTAACTAACTTGCCATAAAAACACAAGTTTATGTAGAAAGGATGAAACCTCTAGCCAAACACCTGGACAACCTGCCAAAAATTGTACAGGTCAGAGGTATGCACACACAAGGATATGAAATCTCAGGTTAGAAAGATACAACACAAGCAGGAGATCCCCGGCTAGTCTATCACCAGGTTGCTGGACCGTTCACACACCTGTGTATCATTACTACACTAGCTGTAGCTGCACCTCACAAATGGCCTTGTTGGGCAAGAATTTACATAGCTGCCCTCATAATATGCATCTTACAGATACTATTCCTCTGGTAAAGCACTGTGATGATATGACGATGTCTGGCACTAGGTAATGACACAATACATTGCAGTTTCAGACTACAGATATGTCAAAAATATCTGCTAAGCAAAGAAATTACCCTGAGGAAAGTCCTGTGTACACCTGAGAGGTATGGCTGTAGCACACAAAACCCTGGACAGGAGTACACCTACATCTGAAATGGAGTCCCACCCTAACTATAGAAGGTCACACTGGGCATGCTCCTGCACTTAGAGAATCACAGGATATGTTGGAACCCACATCTGAATATATGACTGAATTGAGTATATATATCCATGTATACAGACAGCTATGTCCATCTCAACTGTCCACACACACACACACACACACACACACACACACACACATGCACACACACACGCACACACACACACACACACACACACACACACACACACACACACACACACACACACACACACACACATACACACACACATCAGACAGGATTACCCTCAGCTAGCTGTAGGTGGCCCATATGTGATATATCTGCATCTGTTGTGTGAGATACACACACATATATATGGGCAACAGATAACATATGTCAAGCATACACACACATATATGTGGGGAACTGAGAGACAGACAGTGATATAGAGAGAGACACAGGGGGACACAGACAGAGTGAGTCACACGCACGGATACCCTAAATGGCATACAGTGATGTCCTGCTGTGGACAGTGGCATACCAGTTGTAAACAGTCACACATGCCAGCATAAATGGTTAGCCCCATTGTGTAACAGTACTGAGGTTGAGTTTATAATATCACATCACCTGCATGTGTGTGTGTGTGTGTGTGTGTGTGTGTGTGTGTGTGTGTGTGTGTGTGTGTGTGTGTGTGTGTGTGTGTGTGTGTGTGTGTGTGTGTCCATAGGTACAAGTATTAAGAGACTCTTCCCACTCAGTACACTTCACATTGCCCTACTTCACAAGATCTGCTGCTTTTATTCACCTTAGAAGTACCATTGGATACTGTCACCCTTATAAGCTTTGTAGCATGTGTGATAACTGCATACCACTATAGTAGAAATAACTAGAAAGGTAGGGGTTCTAATCTCAATATTGGTAACTGTGTGTGTGTGTGTGTGTGTGTGTGTGTGTGTGTGTGTGTGTGTGTGTGTGTGTGTGTGTGTGTGTGTGTGTGTGTGTGTGTGTGTGTGTGTGTGTGTGTGTGTGTGTGTGTGTGTGTGTGTGTGTGTGTGTGTGTGTGTGTGCAACATTCATGTACGTGAGGGTGTGTGTGTTTGTAGATGAAACAGTTTTAGGCCATTCCCACCCACAACACTTCCCAGTGCCCCACTTTATCAGTCCTGCTGATATAATTCCCCTCATTGGCACCTTTGGCCAGTTGTTAGCCCAACTATCTCTGTAGCATGTGTGATATCTGCATAATGCAATAATACAAAATGCTAGCTTGACAGGGGTTCTAATTTCAGATCTGGCAAATGAGTGTGTGTGTATGTTTGTAAGAAGAAGTATTTTGATAAGTCTCCCACCCACTGCCCTACTTTATCAGTCCTGCTGATGTCATTCACCTTATGACCACCTTTGCCCAATTGTCAGCCCAGGAAGCTCTGTAGCATGTGTGATAACTGCATAACACTATAGTAGAAAAAACTTGATAGGCAGGGGTTCTACTCTCAGATCTGGCAAATGTGTGTGTGTGGGTATATGAATGTGTGTATAACTGTGTATGTTTGTAGGAAAAAGTATTTTGATAAGTTACCCACCCACTGGCCTACTGTATCAGTTATGGTGATGTCACTCCCTTATAGGTTCATAGGTGTGTACTAGGTTAATTGCCCTGGAGCTGTTACACGCCTAGCCCATAGATGTGCCCTGTCATTGTGCCACCCAACGTTAGTTCCCAGTGACTCCATCAAGTAGAGCCACTGAAGTGATCCCTGGAGTGAACATTCTATTACCTATCCACTCATCAAGATATCTCAGAACAGGGTCATCTAGATGCTTTGCTTGACATGTATGGGAAGTATATTCCAGGGCATGTGCAGTCTCTGGGTGAGGAACCTGCCCCTAAAACATGTTGTGGTGATTGTGGTAATGAGGTTGAGGTCCCTGCAGTGTGAGATGCGTAGTGATTGGAATGTCTTTAGATGTAGCATTTGTAAAAGAGCTGGGTCAGACATGGCTTTGCAAGTCAAGCAGAAATCACCTCTAAGTAGGTGATATGAGACAGAGAATAGCTGGAGTCTCTAGAGTTTGTCCATGTAGGACATGTGTTTAATGCCTAGGAGCCTCATTGTGAGGTATGTCTGTGGTCTGTCCAGCTCTTTCAGGTTTCTAGTGTGGTACATGCCAAATAGCCCATTATACTTGATGATTGGTCTAAAGAGTGAAGAATACACAGAGACAATGATCTCCTTCTTCTTGGTAATGAGATGTGCCACATAGAAGGCTTTCATTACCACAGTGGCAATGCGGTGGTTAAAGGAGAGGTTGCTGTCAGCCTGTGTCACCAGATCTCTTATAATGCCTACAGTGTTCAGTGGGCTCCCATCAATGTGGTACTTAGTGGGAACTGAGATTTTACCAAAGGGGCTGATGATGCTTTTTGTGGTGTTAAGCTTCAGGCCAGTCAGTGGTCTCAGTGAGGCCTTTCTGTAGGATGTCTGCATCACTTGTGGAGTTAATGATGGCTCCAAACTTGCAGTCATTTGTGAACTTGGTCAGCAAGAGTTCCTTTGTGTTTGCCTGGACTCCTAAGGGTACTTACATATTATCGCAACCAGATTTTCGTGGCTGCAAATCTCACTTCCTTCAATACAGACAACTGCATGAAACAGTGCAAAGTGTTGCTAAAAGTCATTATGGCTGTCCCAAAACCTCTCCACTACCTTCACAGACAGAAAATCATTAAACAATCCTCTTCCTGTTTGAAGTGCATAACGGACGTATGGTTGAATTGTCAGGGAAGCAAACTGTTGAATGAAATATTTCTACTGTGAGGAGGGAAGGGAAACACAAATGCAGGCACAATATTTTTGCTAATGTAAGACTTGTTTCAAAATGTGTAAACATAGTGGACAGTAAACATTGCAATGTGAAGGTTGCCATACAGTAATGGTTGTCAGAAATGAGGGTGGATTATGTTGATAGCTGACTATGGGTTCCTGATTCCAGTTACTAAGAACACTATGGAAAACATGTTACTGTGTGTGGAAGTGTTTCTTCTGGTAGTTTGTGGCATGTTTGCACCTCAGCATATGTTTGCCATTTGTTAAAAATACAAAAGTATTTTGCATATAAATTCAATGTTTACAAGTATATTATACCTTCTTTAGTATAATACCCTTAAATGATTTTCATTATGCTACATTTACTAAGAGTAGTTCATCTTCTGTTAAAAAAAAAAAAAAAAAAAAAAAAAATTTTAATCAATTTTTTTGGTTTTAATGTTTTTATGTAACAATTACTACTGTTTATATTTGTTTCTGTTAATCCTCTATTAATTTTGTATGTTTTCCTGGAGCTTTTCTCCCCGGGCCTCTACTGAAAATGGACATGTATCCAGTTAGACTAGCCCGGTCAACAAATGTAAAATAAAATAAATAAATAAAGTAGAGTAAAAGCATCCTTTGTGTGTGAGTGTGTGTGTGTGTGTGTGTGTGTGTGTGTGTGTGTGTGTGTGTGTGTGTGTGTGTGTGTGTGTGTGTGTGTGCGTGTGTGTGCGTGTGTGTGCGTGTGCATGTGTGTGCGTGTGCGTGTGTGCGTGTGTATGTGCCTTGTTATGTGGGGGAGGTGGTGGAGCAATTACAGTGAGTAAGACAGCAGCCCTGACAGTTGAAGCATGTATGCACTTTACTGCAGCTATATGACATGCTGGCTTTAAAGTGCATACCTAAACAGCGAAACAAACTTTGTACTTTTTTACTGAAAACCCTGCCTAAGACAACCCTCAGTGTGACAGAAATCATGTTGTCTGACACTATCACACCATTAACACTTATATTTACACATCGGGAAGCAGCCATTATGATCACAAAAATCTGGTTGCGATAATACATAAGTACCCTCCTGAGAAGTACATGCTTAACAGGAGAGTACCCAGGACTGATCCCTGTGGGACTCCACTCATGACTGGCTGGCAGTCTGACTTGGAGCTACTTTCACACTGTGTGTTCTATCTGTGAGCTAATTTGCAACCCTCCCTAGTGATATAGAGGTTGATGCCTAGTTTGGTGGATTCATCCATAATTCCTGACTGAGGAATGGTGTCAAGAGCCTTGGCCAGATATATTGTAGGCTGCATGCAGTGCCTTATTGTCATACACAGCCCTAGTGACTGACTCAAAGAAGTCAACCAGGTTGAACTAGTATGATCTACTTTCACAAAGCCAAACTGTGTGGGGTTCAGAGTTAGGAGATTACCTATATGTTTGTCGACCAGGTTCCTGAAGATGAGCTCCATAGCTTTACATATCAGACTCATCAGGCTATTAGACTGATAGTTCCCCGGGTCTGTGGTTGCCACACCTTTATGGAGAGGGATGACTGTAGCAGTGTGCCATTTGGGAGGGACAAAGCCTGAGGTGAGGCTGTGACTGAACAGGGCACACAGATGTGGTGCCAGGCATCTGTGTAGTTCATGTAGAACACAGTCAGGGATAATGTGGGGTCCCATGGAAGCTGTATTCTTGCCCATGGACAATGCAGGTGTAATCTTGGTGGCAGTAATCCTGGGTGCCTGTCATTCTTCTGGCATTCTGATCATTCCCCTGGGAGAAGGGAGGGGTAAAGCCAGCCCTGACTGTGTTGGCAAGAATGTTGGCAATATTTGTTGGTTCAGTATAGGACGTAGCATTGTGCAGGAACTCAGAGCACTTCTGGGTAGTGGCATGGAGGTTCTTGATATCACTAACAAAGAATTTGTGATTGTTGTCAGTATCTGCTGCAATTCTGCCATTATAGGTGGCTTTAGATGATGTAATGAGGGATCTCAAGTTGTTGTTGAGGCTAATAAGCGAGTTTTACCACTCTTGGGACATCACCTGTTTCTGCAACAGTTTCTTCCTTCTGTTGTACAGGTTATTAATGGCAGGGGGACCCCCTGATTGGCCTCCAGTGTTTGGAGGAGAGTGTTATGGTTCTTTTTGGTATGGCTAGTTCCAAGCATTGATGTACATATTTGTACAGTGCATTTGTGCATGATTCATCAGTCATGCAGGTATTTTCCATTGGCATGGGTGCTGTGAAGCTAGCCACCTCTGTTCTTATGAGTCCAAAGTCAGCTTTGGAGAGGTTTTTCAAGGGGGTCACCTTTGGGGGGGTGAGATGTGGATTTCCATGGTGATTACTCTATGTTGGATCCGACCAGGTAATGATTGACTACTTTTGTCAAGCAACATTCCCATATGTTAGTAGTCAACACAGGTCAAGGATGTTGCTTCCTCTACTGGATGTCAGAAGGAGCTGGCCCAGGGCATTGGAACTGATGAATTCCAGGAAGCATTGGGCCAGTGTATTGGTGCTTGAGTATCTTTCCCAGTTG
The DNA here is from genome assembly GCF_019279795.1 of Protopterus annectens. Taxonomy (NCBI): domain Eukaryota; kingdom Metazoa; phylum Chordata; order Ceratodontiformes; family Protopteridae; genus Protopterus; species Protopterus annectens. The sequence continues at coordinate 293,099,237 of NC_056744.1, forward strand.
ATGGAGGGGTAGTTGAACTCTCTTAGGATAAAAGTCTTGAGTTGGACCTTGATAGTTTCCAGGGTGTTCAGGAATGTGGATTGAGAGTCTAGGGACATGGATGTAGACCTATAGCAGGCTATGACCTGGATTGCTCCATTACCGAATGTCAGTTGTACCTGAAGTATTTCAGATGCATTATGCTGGGATACTACTCTGGATGTGTGCATATCTGTTAGTAATAAGGAGACACCACCACCTTTATAGCTGTGGTCCATGTTTTGGAGCTGACAGGTGTGGAATAAGTTATATGATGGTAGTGCAGGGGTGCTGTCAATGTTCTCCATTTTGAGGAGTGCATTGAGTGGCTGCATCTCAAGATGTAGATGTCTAGTGTTGAGCAGCATGACCCTCAGATTAAATATATGCATAGCTGTTAAGGTGGTAATTTGATTTGGAACACCACCTAAAAAGGCACTATAGAGGTGGCAAGACACTTAGTCAGTACCTGGAAGCCCAGGGTTGACAGATGCAGGCCATTTCTGGCAATACATTGCAGTCTGTCAGTCATGTCATCCCAAGCAGACAGATACTGGATCCAATGAGAGTGACAGCCGATACTTAAGCCAATTGTTGAAGTCAATCATTTCCTGTTTGTACTGTGGTATCATTCTGGGTGACAGTAGTATACTGCTCAGGGCTACAGTCATATCTGCCTCGGCCACATAATCTGAGAGCTCCACCATGTCTCTTTTCATATAGTTCATGGAGGTGCATCTCAGATCATTCACACACACATGGACAATGACAGAGTGATGCTTGTAGTTGTTGTGGAGTGACCTGACTGGGTGTGTTATGTGTTGGATTTTGGCACCTGATAGACAGCTGACTTTTACCTCCTCCATGTTCAACCTAGTGAATGGGACATCTGTGTGCCTCAATATTGATTCAACTATGATTACTGTATCAGGAAAGGTGGTTGGCCTTTGGGGCTTAGGTTGAGAGGCACACTGTGTAGGTGAGATATGTGTCCTGTGGTTTGTGCTGTGTTGTGGTGGTTGAGTGGGTGTCTGTCTTGGTGGTCTCTGCTGTCTGGGTAAATGTCTATTGAGTGCCTCTGTGAAGTTGAGTGTGTGGTTATTGTTTGCATGTTAGAGCTATGATAGTGGGTGTTCTGGAGGGGTATGTGTTCCATGTGGTGTGTTGCAGATGTTGACCCTTCTCCACTTGACCAGCTAGTCCAGTCTTCTTGCGGGAGAGTGCATATCTTCTAATTCGGTGATATAGGGGTAGCTCTCACAAGTCTTAGTGTTGGAAGTTTAGAGAATAGGGTTGTCTGTGTAAATCAGGCAGTTGCAACAGAGACTCGGCATGCCCAAGTGCACCAGGTTAATGGGCAAAAGCACAGAAAACCTTTTTATTTTTATTTATTTTTTTACTTTACATTTGTTAACCAGGAAAGTCCGACTGGACACATATCCATTTTCAGCGGAGGCCCGGGGAGAAAAGCTCCAATAGCATGTCATAAAGAAATTACACAAGAATATCATATAGAGATATAGGTTCCATAGAAACATAAGTTATGTATAGATTAACAATTCCTTTAGTTAGAACTGCACTTTAATCATGCCAGGAGGGGTTCTCATAACTATTAAGTACTGGAGCTAATTTTGTGAGGAACAACTACTGCTGATGGCTTTCAGGTGTGCTAGAATAATTGGTAAAAAAACTGTTGAAGTGCAAAGATATTAGGATAGTTGAAGTGCTGGAGAGAAAGAACTAGCAAGATCTAAGAGGAAAACTGAAGGCAAACTTTCTGGCACCTGTAACAGTTTACCTCAGCTGTGCAGTTATCTGCACCTTTGGCCAATTGACAGGCCAGTAAGCTCTGTAGTGCGTGCAATAACCGCATAACACAATAGTACAAATAACTAAATAGGCAGGGGTTCTAATCTCAGTACTGGCAATTGTGTGTTTGTGTGGGGAACCATATACTGTGTGTGTGTTATACCATTTTGAGTCATGTACCACCCTGTAAACATCCCATTACCCTACTTTACTAGGCCTGCTGATGTCATTCACCTTAGAAGTACCTTGGGACTAGGTGAAAATATTTAAGCACTGTGGCACATATGATAACTCTGTGATACTACAGTAGAAATAACTAGATATGAAGGGGTTCTAATCTCACTACTGGCAACTGTTTGTGTTTATTTGTGTGAGAATAATATACTGTGTGTGTTATGCCATTTTGAGTTGTGTACCACCCTGTAAACTTCCCATCACCCTATTTAATAGGCCTGCTGATGTCATTCACCTTAGAAGTACCTTGGGACTAAGTGAAATTACATAAGTACTGTGGCACATCTGATAACTGTAGTAGAAAATAACTAGATAGGTAGGGGTTCTAATCTCACTATTTGCAACTTTGTGCCTTTGTGTGTGTGTGTGTGTGTGTGTGTGTGTGTGTGTGTGTGTGTGTGTGTGTGTGTGTGTGTGTGTGTGTGTGTGTGTGTGTGTCTTTGGATAAAGATTATATCCTGTTTGGCTAATACCATTTTGATTTGTGCACCATCCATGCCTGTTTACCACCTCCTGATGGCATTACTTTATACAGTGTGGTAATGACATCTGCCTCACATGCAGCATGTTAAACCATTATGAAAGCCATACCAGTCCTCTGTACAGATGTCTATGGAATATCCAGATGTTTGCAACCTATACATGGTCTGTGTCTCTTAACAATGCCCATGTATGTGATACTGTTGCCAAATCAGCCACAGTGAGTGTAGTGACACACATGCCAGCATCAGGCATCATACCTGACTGAAACATCATGTTGATACAACACCTGCTACACTATCACTTGTCCAGGCTTGTAGGAGCAATATATGGCTCCACATCCCATTTCTGGTGGCTTATCTCACCATCCATGAAGACATTCAGAACATTACATGTTGTAAGAGCTAGTGTGTTATGTCCTATGCATATAATCTATTTGGGGCATGTCATGTGCATATAGTAGTACGGTACATCAAGGTGGAAATGGAGGTTTACTAATCTGTCTATTGTCAACTGTGTTTCTGTTACTGTGTACACATCCCCTGTGTCACTCCTTACTGTGTGTATGCAAAGGATATACCATTTTGTCTTCTTGTTCCACCCAGTGAACTCAGGAATACATACCACAAACCTGTCATACACAGTATCATGCATGCCCTCATCAACTGCATCAGGGTTGAGTGTATAGGAAAGAAATGGAAGCTCCAACATGTGTTGACAGGTGAATCCCTTGCAGTTAATGTAATAGCTACACTTGTGAGGGACCTTCTGATAGTACTGCAGTAACATGTTCTGTATGTATGAGCCTGAGGCGCTACACAATACTGAGCTGACATGTCTGAAGGCTACCTGTCTCTGACAAGGGGTATTTATGCAAGGTCACACTGCCTGACAACAGTGTCGCTCACACACTGCTGCATACATACACACTTGGTATATGTACATACAAAGCTGTACCTTGCCTATGACATAGTCAGTGTATTCCCACTCTGCCATACTCCCTCTTGGGAATGTCTGCAGGATCACAGCTTGCAGACACACAGACACCTGGAACACAAACAGAATACAGCATGCCCAACTACATTCAGGCTGTGGTACTAACAGCAATAATGCATCCTGGCTAATAAGGTACATACACCTGCATGTGTACCCATAACAAATGCAAGCTGACAGCACCTTACATAGTATTACAATGCTACACTGTACTATACTCACCCTGTGCATCAGAACCATATTAGCATGACCCTGCATCAATGGTATGAATGACAGGGATGTGGCATAGGTATCATCCTATGCACAGGGTGTGGTGTGGGTTTGACAGAGGCCAAGGCTCGGCCATACAGTTGACATCATGTGTGTGTGTTTGCAGAGGTATCCAATATATGGGCTGTGCAGAGGTGCTGTTTGTGTCTGGAGGTGACTTTCCTGTGATACAGATGTGTGTGTGAATGTATACACACATTCACAACATGTGGCTGCCCTACACAGGGGTACGTCGGATGGCCATGGACCATACATGGCAGGGTGTCCAGTTCACCATCTCCAGCCACGGACATGAGAACTGGCCCTGCCACGGGTATCAGTGGCAGCACCAGGCCCAAGACCAGATGCAGTACTGCTTCCTGATGGAAACTGCTGTCTGCTGGATCCGTGTCCCTGATGGGATTGGACAGGACTGAGTGCCCATGGCCTGCTCTAGTGTGATGTGGAGAGCAACCCCCCTTCAATACTGCTTGTTTCACCACCACAACAGGAGTGTGAAGGTGTACGTCCCTGTAGACTCTCAGCTGTTGTTGGTGCTGACCTACATCCACGTGGCCAATGCCCATGTCCCACCACATGTTGTGGCACATACATGCCACGGTCGAGGATTGGCAAGGTCTCACCCCAGCGTTTGTTCATGACCTAAGCATTTTGATGTGTAACTTCAACAAGGTCATGTATGTCACCTCATAAATCAGGAAGAGTTGCATCCACCACCCTGAGTATTTGTCTGTTGTGGCATTCACTATGTGCCTGTGCCTCCATGACAGCCCACAACATACATCTGGTGACTCCTAGTGTGAGACTTGTGACAGCGAATTGATGAGCAGGGGTCCTCCTGCGAGCAGCCCTGTCCATCCGCCTGTGTCGGACCTCACCTGCACTCTGGCTATGGTCAGTGTCTACACTCACACATGCTATAGTCACTACACTAGCCTGTTCAATGCCACCAGCTGCAACTGTCCATCATCTGTGGCCACTGGTGATGGGGTATGTGTGGCCATTGTCACTGTGTGGGGGGATGGTGTGGACAAGAGTAGGATGCAAACCAATGGCACAGATTCAGCCCCTGACAATCCCACCTGTACCTCACTAGTCCTATCATCATTGTCAGAGTCTGCAGAGATAATGACATCAGTTTCCAAGCGGGAGGGAACCCAAACCCAATCACCACCTGTGAGGGGAAGACAACATATGTACATTAATACCTGCACTCTGCAGTTGGCTGGTACACAGCGACTTTCTATATTCTAAGTATTTTTAAGCATTTTTTATTGCTTTTTTCGGCCTTTTGTGCATTTCGACCACTGTTTGTGCTTATATTATTGTTATATTACCTGTTTTCTCTGTTTTTCTGAGCTTAATTTGTTGACTGCACTTCTTAGCTAAAGTTTTGCTTATAAGTTAACAAACAGGCTAATACACTCAAGTGTACTAGCCTTTGATAGCGTTTAGTCGAAAAAGCAAGCATTTACTGTATTTTCTGTCTGTGTGTGTAAAAATAACTAAAAAAAACAAAAAAATACTGCTGCTTTCCTAACTTTCCTAGCTAGTTGTTCCAGTAATCAGATTTGCTGATCCCTGGGCTTTGTATTTGGTTCCTGTGTTCCTCCATTTTCTTGTGTGGCCAGAGGGAAGTTTCTTTACTCACCAGTGAGAGTGGGGAGTACTAAGCTGCCTGTTTGTCCTCAGAGGAGTGGTTAGAGACAGCAACTGGTAATTCATTGGCCATTTTGGGTCATTTCCTGTTTTTTCCAGCCCCCTGCTATAAAGCACACTTTAGCGCGGAGTTGCTACAGGAGCACACAAGAGCAGCGGTTAATCAAGGTTAAACTATTCGGCTACCTAAAGTCCACTCTTCAAATTTTCCCTTAAAACAGCCTTCCCTGAACTGTACTGCTGATCTAACCAGCGTATTCTATTTCTAAAAAGTTCAGCTCTACTTGATTCCTAAGTAGAATATTCTCTATCTGTAAAGCCTAGCACTTGCTCCTAAAGTACTTTTTTACTTGATATAGCACTTTTATTATACATAGTACCCCACCAGCCAAAACCCCATTCGATCACCCACATCCCCCGGAGTCTTTTAAAGTCCTTGTCTATTCCTTCTAGCATGTCAAGGGATCAGTTGCTAGTGTCCTCTCCTGCTCAGCTGGTGAATCTGGGAATATTGAGGCAATGTTACAATTGTCTCATGTACACGGACAACCCTCTCCTTCTCCCACAAAACACAAATACATGCGAGAGATGCAACTATATAGCCAAACTGGAGGCTGAGCTCTCTCAACATAGGACTGGTAAGACCAGACAGGAGGAGAAGGTAACCACACACACCACAAACCCAGTCTCACATAGTACTATCACAACTTCAAATCATACACATAAATACACAAAGACATATTCGGAGGCTCTGATCAAAAATCTACCAAAACAGCAGAGGCCACCAAAGCAGACACCCAAACAACTGCCATCTCAGGACACAACACATGCAACACATAGACCACATAGTCAGTGTGCCAAACAGTCACAGGCCTTAAGGCCAAACACAATGCCAGACACACTCATCGTTGGTGACTCCATAGTCAGACACACTGACGTCCCGCTCACCAGATTGAACAAGGAAAAGGTCACAGTAAGCTGCCTGTCGGGCGCTAGAATCCACCACATAATGCAAGCACTCAGGTCTCTCAACAGCAGGTACAAGAACGACTCTGTCATTGTCCACGCTGGTGTGAACGACCTGAGACGTACCTCCTTGGACTACATGAAAAGAGACATAGAGGAGCTCTCTGATTATGTAGCCCAGGCAGGTATGACCCTGACCTTGAGCAGTATCCTACCTTCACCAAGAATGATGCCACAATACAGAGACAAGATGATCAGCTTTAATAATTGGCTTAAACTCTGGTGTCATTCAAAGGGGATCCAATATCTGTCTGCCTGGGATGACATGCTGGACAAGCCACGCTGCTTCGCAAGGGACGGCTTGCACCTGTCACCCCTGGGCTTCCGGATATTGGCAAAGGCTCTTGCCACCCCATAGTGCCTTTTTTAGGCAAGGCTCAAATTCTAAACCTACCACCCTAGAACACAAAAAAGGAAAAAAAACTAAGGGTAATGCTGCTCAATGCCAAAAGTCTCAACCTCAAGATGCACGCACTCAAGGCCCTTCTCAGTATGGAGAACATCGATGTCTGTGCTGTGACTGAAACCTGGTTCAAGGCTCCCGAGAGTACCCCGGCACTATCAGGCTTTACCTCTTATCATGCGTTCCGGCCCCAAAATCCAGACAACACCAAGAAAGGAGGGGGTATCTATATTCATCAAGAACACCCACACCTCAAGGTTGGTGGCAATGCACGATGCATCGGAGACCATCCAGGTGCAACTAACCATAGGCAAGACTGCTCTGCAATTTGTAGCATGTTACAGGCCACCCTCTCAATCTCAGGAACCTCACATAGCTTTCCTGAAAACATTGGAGGTGATAAATGTATCTCCAAACACCATCATACTAGGTGATTTCAACTACCCAATTATAGACTGGGATCACTACTCTAGCCCCAACAATCTAGCCCAAAGGTTCCTAGAGTTCATAAACTCAAATGCCATGGAACAACTAGTCACCATTCCCACAAGAGGAGATAACATACTAGATCTCATCATCATGAACATGGGGTCACAATGTTCAACACCGGAAGTATACCCTTCACTGGTGAGATCAGACCATAAACTAATCTCACTGGAAGTCCACATCCCGCCCCCACCTGAGATAAAAAAGACCACAGTGAAGAACTTCTCAAAAGCCGACTTCACACTTCTAAAGGCTAGAGTGGTCTCTTTTATGGCCCCCGAGACTGCGGAAACTATTACTCAAGCCGCTGAATCACTTACAAATACCTTCTACCAGCACCTACAGGACTGCATGGATCAGGCAATCCCAAACAAAACAAAGACCCTTTGTACCAAAGGCAAGCATCCAGTTTGGTGGACCCCAGCCATAAACAAGCTCTACAACAAAAGGAGGAAGCTACTACAAGATAGAGCAAAATCCTTAAAAGGGAAAACACCCTTGATCATTATAAGTAAAAAATTAAGATCTCTCATAAAATCATCCAAGGCAAATTTTGAGAGAAAAGTCGCCAAGGACTCAAAGGACAATCATAAGGCCTTCTTTAGCTATGTTAGAAACCTGGGAGGAAACTCCCAGATATGCTCAGAATTAGTTCAAAATGATGTAAAATTACTGAACCTACAGACATTGCCAACATACTGGCTGACAGGTTCAGTGCAAACTTCTCCCCCCCAAAAGGTGAGATATCTATACCAGAGAATTATAGCCCCCCAAACATCTCAAACGCTCAGGTGAGAACTGCTCTCTCCAAGGCAAAAAACACAGCATCCATTGGACCAGATGGTGTCCCCGGATGTGTGCTCCATGAACTCAATGAGGAATTAAACCTGCAGTTAGGGCAGCTGTTTAATCTTAGCCTCACCTCAGGATACGTGCCTAAGGAGTGGCGTACGGCAACTGTGGTCCCACTTCACAAAGGAGGTGCCTCCACCGACCCGGAAAATTACCGTCCCATCAGCTTGACAAGCTTGATCTGCAAAGCTATGGAGAGGATCATAATGGAACTCATAAATAAAGACATAGGAGACTTGCAGACTTTGGATCCGACCCAGTTTGGCTTTGTCAAGGGCAGATCATGCCTTTTAAACCTGGTAGACTTTTTCGAAACAGTCACCAAGGCCATTGATGAGGGAAAGGCAGTCCACACAGCCTACCTCGACCTGGCAAAGGCTTTCGACACAATACCCCACTCAGGTATCATTGAAAAACTCATCAGCTTAAATGTAAACCCATACGTCACAAGATGGGTTGCAAATTGGCTAAGTGACAGAACCCACAGGGTCAGAGTTGCTGGCGCCATGTCAGACTCAAAGCCTGTCACAAGTGGTGTCCCACATGACTCAGTCCTGGGCCTTCTCCTGTTCGGCATCTACTTTTCAGAAGTACAAGCAAACACAGGAGGATTATGGCTGACAAAATTTGCAGATGACTGCAAACTGGGCGCCATAGTTGAGAACACATCTGACACAGATATCCTTCAGAAGGGTCTTATAGAAATGGAAAACTGGTGCCAGAACCATGGCCTAAAGTTAAATGCCAAAAAATGCATAGTCATACCCTTCGCGAAAAACAAGGTTACCCCTAGCTACCATATAGGCGGCAACCCACTAAGCACAGAAGAGGTTATCAGGGATCTGGGTACCCAGGTTGACAGTAACCTTTCATTTGATACTCACGTTGCCAAAGTAGTTAGGAAGACCTTCTACATTGCCCACCTGATCATGAAGGGATTCCCATCTAGATCAAGGGAAGTCATCGTCCCCCTGTACTCATCACTCATCAGGCCAATGATTGAGTACAATGCCCCATGTATCTGACACGACACCTGCAGCAACTGGAAAGGCCCCAAAAGTTCCTCACCAAAAGGATAAAGGGTCTCAAAAATATGTCCTATGCTGCCCGACTGAAGGAACTTCAGCTCTACTCAGTCGCTTACCGTCTGCTCAGAGGTGACCTGTGCCTGACATACAAGGCCATGTCCAACCCAGAATTGATGAACATGCTTCACCTCAAAAAATCTAGATCCCTCAGAACTACAAGAGTGGGAGACTTAAACCTTGACACGGTTATTAATAGGATGTGCTGGAGGGACAGATTCATCACCCAGAGACTCCCTATGCTGTGGAACAAAATCCCGGTACATGTGAGGCAGAGCACCTCGCTGGCTTTGTTCAAGAGAAATCTTGACCAATGGATGGGAGATCGCAGATATACCCCAGGGATTATCTCAGTGTCACTGCTTGACAGTGGCACAGCAAAATAATGGGCATAGTATCCTCCAAACTAAAGGGGTGGCGAAAGCCACAAAACTCTGGTTAGGCTTATAAATGCCCTTGGGCAGATAGCCTAGTATGAACCTATGAACCTATAAACACACATGCATACACACACACACACACACACACACACACACACACACACACACACACACACACATACATACAGGTGAGGTGGTACAAATCTGTTACACAGACCACACAGTACCCAAATGGTGACATGCATGACACACGCCCCTCAACATCATCCATTGCAGCCAGTTTTACTACATGTAACTAACAATATAGAGCTCTGTGATATGTGATTAGTGTTAGTAGGTGATGGCCCTTCCCCAGCCCAGACTGCATCCATGTACACATCATTGCTGTTCACCTGTATAGCACAGTGTAAAATCAGCAAAATAAATCCACCGGTTGAAACTAAAAACAAGCAGTATTTAATGTATTCAAAGGTTTAGCACTTTCACTCGCAACGAGGCGAGCATCATCAGAACAGTTTGAATAATGTCAATACACTCCATTTTATATTTAAAATTGGTGCCAAAAACAGCGCTGGCTTAAAGTAAAATGGTGCGTTAAAATAGTACATATAGTTTCTGTACAAATTCATTACGTAAATAGTAATATAAATACAAAAATAAATACAAAAGTAAAAAATATACTAAAACATGTCAATAGACTTTGCTTAATAACAAACCATACTAAAAAAATTAATTATTTAACATTAATAAAGGTTTTATAGTAAAATAATCATTGATGCCTGGTGTAGTAGTGGCATCTGTTAAAACTTGCCAATATAGTTCCCTATAAGCCAGGTAATTTTTTACATTACCTCCTCTTGGGTTGTTCTTTACAACCTCTAAAATAGCAAACTTGAATTTATGCTCATTTCCTTTTTCTATAATATGCCTAGCTAAGGCGTTTCTTTGTGTCATTACGTTTTATACAGTATAAATGGGAATAAATTCTTTGTCTTAAAAATCTCTCGGTCTTCCCTATATAAAACGAGGAACAGACCGTACATAACGCTATGTATACCAGCATATTGGATTTACAGTTGCCTTTAGACAAATAAATTTTAGTCCTGTTTAAATTCTTTAACATAGCAGGGCTTGTTTTATATATACTAGAACATTGATTGCAAGCCCCACATTTAACCGTATGTGTATTCATCCCATTCCTAGCACTTTTCTCCTGTTCTAACATATTTTTTATATTTCTGCCCATTTTGTTCACAAAAATTGGCCCTGTTCCTACGATGTCCAATATTTCTTGTTCACTAGTCAATAGATGCCAGTTTTTAATCATAATGTCCTTAATGATGTTACTAAAAGGACCAAATTCAATAATACAGGCTCTATTGAAATTTTTGGAAACTATAGAAGATGAAACATTAATAGTAAGATCTTCTGCCTTAGATGCTCTGTTGGTTCCAAGCAGAGGTGTATATCTGCTTTCTCTTAGATCTATGACGTAGGTAGAAATATTATTCATAAATTCTAAGTCATATCCCCTGTCCACGAATAGTGCTGTAATATATTCTATTTCTTTGACCATATCAGTGTATTCAGAAGTCATTCTCATAGCTCTGATACACTGACCTTTATATATATTTCTCTTCACCTTTCTAGGATGAAAACTATTAAAATCTAAGTAGGAATTGGTGAAAGTGGCTTTTCTAAATATCGTAGATTTCAGACAGCCATTCTCCACTGATACTAATGTGTCCAAATATGGTACCCCTTGGTTGTTGACTACTGATGTAAATTTTAAAAAGTCACTACTGGAATTAATGTAAGTAATAAAAGATGTATAGGAAAAATTGTCTCCATTCCACAAAATATAGATGTCGTCAAGAAACCTGGAATAGTAAGTAATTGACTTGAAAAATGTGCTATTAAAAATGATGTTTTCCTCCCAATCAAGCATGACCAGGTTAGCAAATATGGGGGCACAAGCCGCCCCCATAGCTACTCCCCTGGTCTGCTTGAATAATTCCCCTTCATAAAATATGAAGTTATTTTCCAAGACTATACTCATTAATTCCGCTAATAATCCTATTCTGTCCCATGTCATTTTAGTATGTTTTCTCAAACAACTAGTGAAGGCTTCTAAGCCCTCATCAATGGGAATACTACTGAATAGATCAATTACATCTATAGTGCTAAAAAGCATATCTTTGTTATACGTATTAATAGGATAATTTTTTAAAAACTCCCTGGATGTTTATTGGTGTGGGAAAAGGCTTCCGTCTTCTGACCCTACCCCATAGGCCAGACGTATGTGGAATACAGGAGAGTGTTCTCACATGTAGTACACAATACCAGTACTTGAAAGAGATTCCTGCAACTCCCTCAGTGTTGCTTTATGTCTCCTGGCAGCCTCCTTGACCAGGTTTTGACATGTCCTGTCATCATTTTTGAAGGGACATCAGGTTCTTTTCAACATCACTGTTGTCCCATATTCAATTCACCTTTTGACAACTTCTCCACTGTGTTCTATGGTGTATGCAATGCTGTGGTAATGTTGTTGTACCCTACTCTTGATGGATACCTTTCAAATATGAGATCCCTTTGCTGCTTTGTAAGCTGTCTCCAAGCCATGGCTGTTGCTTTTGCAGGCAACTGAGCAAATGTCATGAATATCCTACTTGGACAGCAGACTGTTACTTGGTGTTTTTTCAAAGTGCCTTTACTTGATAGGAGGTATGTACTCAAACACACTGAATGCTATCAGTAGATCATAAGCTCCTGCAATAAAATATTTGAAGGGTGTGCACACATATGCATTCAGATTATTGAATGGTTTGTATACTCCATATTTGGTGGCCAACAGATTGATTGGTTTTACAACTGAATTGTACATCATAGGTCACAGTACAGGTTGGAAAAGGTGTGGCATGACATATTGTGGTTCCAGTGTGTGTGTGTGTGTGTGTGTGTGTGTGTGTGTGTGTGTATATATATATATATATATATATATATATATATATATATATATATATATATATATATATATAGCTCACAAACACCTGGCATGTTAACAGGGGTGTGTACACTCTTTATATCCACTGTATGACAGTAATGTTTCATACATGTCCCTACCTTAGGCCGTTTGCACCCCCCTCCCCCATTTTTTTGGTCTCTGTCCAGAAGTCTTGTACTGACAGGTTGTGAGGTATGCTACAGGGATGTTACATTCTCTTCAGATAGGCCCCTGCGGTCACCACTGTGATGCAATGAGGTTAACTCCAGCACAGGTGAACATGCACCTAAAGCAATATGGCTATGAGTGACAGTTTTGTGCATGGTGCATTGCATGGCCTTCACATGCCTGGGGTTTTGGCAAACAACAACAGAGCAATTCCATACTCACCCACTTCAGGCTGCCATCCCACATGCTGACCAGATTGACCTAAGTAGTTGTGGGAGAGAAGTATTGTCAGCAGACTCACATGTGGCATTAGTACAGGATGGATGCAGCATGTCTGCACATTTACAGTACAACCTCCAATACTACACAATTTGCTGTTCTTCACCATAGATATGCAGTTCTGTGCATTAGAAAACCCCATCCACAATTGTGATCTCACCTGACACATGCATGTAGATACTCTACAAATACAAGTATCTCTGCTACACTACTCTAGTAATCTCCACTGTGGCCTTACTTGCGCACGCCTTGTCCATTGTGTGGGTGCCACCCACCTCCAACAAGTGGTGGGGGGTCTGTACCCTGATTTTGTACTGGGATGGATGGCCCAATGTTGCTGAGGAGCTCCTTGGTGGGTGACAGTGGAGGCTGCATGGCTGGGCCCCCACCTGTAGCTTTGTGGTCCCTGGCCACTGCAGCACCCCTTTGCCAGGCATGGCATATGCGGACAGTTGCACGATGCTGGACCTGCTTGTATGTACATGCATGCAGGCCAACATCATTTACCATGTGGACTAGTTTATCCCACAGGTCAGTCCTCTCCCACAGATGTCACTGGCTCTAGCCAAACATTATGGCATGGTTCTGTAGTATGGCTTCTATGATTATACTTGTCTCAGCCGCTGAGAAAGTACAACTTTGCTGATGCACCATTGCACCTGGAAGACATAAAAATGGAAACACATCACAGGACCTCATACATTTGGCAATAGTATGTACAGAACCTGCACAGCTACATTGAATACCAGTAGCCATCACTCACAACCACAACATACCCCTGTAATCTATCAGCACTCAATCTGCTAGCATTGCACTGCTGGTCCTAATGTGTCATATTCCCCACAATGAGGGCTAGTTAATTTCATAATCCTCTACTTAATGTCTCTGTAGAGGAATGACATTGGCCATTTTCAATGTGGATGCGGGTGTGGATGGTGCCAAGGTTTGGTGCAACTACAATGTGTAATGGAACTGGGAGCACATGCCAGAGTTCATCTAGGATGCGCACAGGGATGTTATCAGGTCCCATGGATACTTATGTTTGTTGCCTTTCAGTAAGCAATGTGTACCTGCTCACTGGTGATGAGGGGAGGGGTGTGGGTGCTTTGCATATCCACCTATAGTGATGTGGAGCCAGGGGGTGATATTTGCCCTAAACCTATCTGCAGCAGGTTGGCTGTATCTATGTTGTGTGTGTATGCGGTCTGATTGATCACCATTACATGGTGGGTTGGTTTGTTGCCTCTGAGATTGCAGACATATGTGAAAATGGCTTTGTGACTGGCCCTGGTGGATGTGTCCAATTTGTAGTCATAGTTAGCCTTACAGTACTCTACCTGTGACCTTATATGCTTGATCAGACAAAGGCTGACTTGATGTCAAGTTGGTGCCAGCTCCTAATTTGCCCTGTGCATCCAATATAGGGACCATGTCTGTCATTTGTGTATTGCTGCTGTCCAGCAATGGGGATTACTCTACTTTGGTGGAGGCAGGTTTTACGAGTAAGGTATTGCTGAGTTCATATAGCTATGTTGATGTTCATATAGCTGTTTGTAGTAGGCATGGACACACAGTGCAAAGGAATGCAGATGGTGAGATGGTAGTAGATTTTCCAAAAGGATGGACATGGCTGTGGTGAATACATACTATAACAAGTGTGAGTTGCATAGGGTGACATACATGAGTGGAGGGAGATGCACACAGGTGGAATGTATCCAATGTAGGAGGGGCAGTTTGAAGGAGATTGGAGACTGTAAAGTGGTAACAGGGGAAAGTGTAGTTAGGCAGCAGTGACTGTTGGTCTGTAAGTTGATGTTGATGATCAAGAAGAGGAGGAGTGTGAGGGCAGCACCAAGGATCGGATGGTGGAAATGGAAAAGGGTGATTGTGAGGTGCAGCTCAGGAAAGAGTTAAGACAGACACTGGGTGGCAGTTATGATTTACCAAATATATGGATAAGTCCAGCAGAGTTAATAAGAGAGACAGCTGGAAAGGTGCTTGGTGGGACATGTGAATGGAGGAAGGAGTACAAGGACACTTGGTGGTGGCCTGAGAAAGTACAGGACAGTATACAGAGAAAGAGGTTGAGAATGAAGGAGTGGGATTGTCAGAGAGATGAGGAAAGTAGACTGGAGCATGAGGAGATTAGGTGCATGGCAAAGAGAGAGGTGGCAAAGGCTAAGGATGAGGCATATGATAACTTGTATGACAGGCTGGACACTAAGGAGGGATGACAGGACTTGTACTGGTTGGCTATACAGAGGGACTGAGCTAGGAAAATGTACAGCAGATAAGGGTGATAAAGTGTAATGAGGGAAACGTACTCACAAGTGAGGAAAGAGTGTTCAGCAGATGGACTTTGAGAGTCTGTTGAATGAAGAGAAAGAGAGAGAGGGTTGGATGATGTGGGTATGGTGAATCAGGAAGTGCAATGGCTTACCAAGGAGGAAGTAAGGATAGCTATGAAGAGGAGGAATACTGGAAGGCCTGTTGGTCCACATGACATACCTGTGGTGGCATGGAGGTGTTTAGGGGAAATGGTAGTGGTGTTTTTCACCAGCTTGTTTAATAATATCTTGGACAGTGAGAGTTTGTATGTGGAGTGGAGAGAAAGTGTTTGTGTACCATTTTAAGAATAAAGATGTGCAGAGCTGTAGTAACTACTGAGGGATAACATTTATTAGTCACAGCATGAAGTCATGAGATAGAGTAGTGGAGTATAAAATTGTTATGATATTTCTCTTGTATGTTAAAACAATAAACCTGTTTTGAAAAAAAAAAGATAGAGTAGTGGAAGCTAGGTTAAGCAGGGTGGTGATGAATAGTGGTCAGCAGTATGGTGTCATGCCAGGTAAGGAGACTACAGATGCAACGTTTGCACTGAGAGTGTTGATGGAGTAGTACAGAGAAGGTCAGGAGTTGATTTGTGCCTTTCTGGATGTAGAGAAAGCATATGACAGGGTACCTAAAAGGGAGTTGTGGTATTGTATGAGGAGGTCATGAGTGGCAGAGATATATGCAAGAGTGGTACAGGATATGCACAAGGGTGGTGTAACAGTGGTGAGGTCTGTGGAGGGAGTGATAGATGCATTTAAGGTGGAGGTGGGATGACATCAGGGATCAGCTGTGAGCCCTTTCTTATTTGCAATGGTGATGGACAGGTTGACATACAAGATCATACAGGAGACCCCATTGAGTATGATGTTTGCAGATGACACTGAGATCTGTAATGAGAGTAGGGTACAGATTTAGGAGATCCTGTAGAGGTGGAGATATGCTCCAGAGAGGAGAGGAGAGGAATGAAGGTCAGCAGAACTAAGATAGAGTATCTGTGTGTGAATGAGAGGGAGGGTAGTGGAATATTGAGGATGCAGGGAGTAGAGTCAGCAATGGGGGATGAGTAAAAATGATTGGGATCAACATTTCAGAGTAATGACAACTGTGGAGGACAGGTGAAGAAGAGAGTACAGGCAAAATGGAGAGTGGAGAAAGGTGTCAGTACTGATTTCTGACAGATGAGTGCCAGTAACAGTGAAAGGGAATATCTACAACAGGGTCGTGAGACCAGCTATATTATATGGGTTGGGGACAGTGTAATTGACAAAAAGGTAGGGATCGCAGTTGGACGTGGCAGAGTTACAGATGTTAGAATTTGCATTGGTTTTGACGAGGGTGGACAGGATTAGCAATGTGTATATGACAGGTTCAGCCCATGTTGGACGGTTTTGAGACAAAGCCAGAGAGGCAAGATTACATCAGTTTGGACATGTGCTGCAGAGGGATGCTGAGTATATTGGAAAAAGGATGGTAAGGATGAAGCTGCCAGGTAAGAGGAAAAGAGGAAGGCCTCAGATAAGGTTCCATGATGTGATGAGAGAGGACATGGAGGTGGCTGGTGTGACAGAACAGGATGCAGGCGACAGGCAGAAATAGCAACATATGATCCACTGTGGCAACCCCTAATGAGAACAGCCAGAAGAAAAGGAAGAAGATGTTGTAATATTAGTCTTCACAGATTTGCCAATTATTTCCCAGACATAACACAACTGTATGAGTAAATGACTACAAATATGAGGCACACATATTGTCAGTGTGCAGAACACTGGACAGTTTAATGGTATGAGCTCAGTATATCAGATGCAGTTCAACACACACATGTGCAACAGTACTTTACTATACAAATACCACTTATAGGTCTCTCATATTTCTGAGACAACTAAGTATATCATAGTTGTATTCACAATTAAGATATGGATATGTACGATGCCCCAGTAGCTGGCCTTGCATTGTCACAGTAAGTATTGTTCAACACATACTGCAGTAGTAGTCATATGTGTGCCATCCTTTCCTGGGGTGACTCAGGGGCCTGACCTATGATCTATGTCACTGCAGACCGAACAAGATGCTATGGGCATAGGTTCTGATCAGCAATATATCAGTACAGCAAGTCTTGTTGAGACATATATGTTGCAGTTCCTATTTCCCATTCTTACATATCCCCTACTGCAGTCCATGACAGGCTTACTTGCTTGACATATCTGTTTGTTTTATTCAAGTGTAGGTGGTTATGTCCTGCTTGGTTCTGATGTTTCTTTTCACTGTTTCTCTCTCTCTCTCTCTCTCTCTCTCTCTCTCTTTCTCTCTCTCTCACAAGGATGTAAGGTGTACATCTGTTTTGTAAGTAATGCTCATGAGCAGCTGATGGCCTGTGCACCAATTGGTGTCCCCTACTTGATAATTGCATGCAGGACATCTGTGTTGTTATTCATATAGCCAATAGCATGGCAACACACTTCTATCATTTAGTATGTCGTGAGCATTGGCCCTTTTCCTTGCCAGTGAGGAGGACTTCATGGACGTGTGTGAATAACAGTATCACAGAGGGTATTTGGAAATACCTGTTACAACAAAAACTGTGGAGACAGGCCAACAGAATGGGGAATAATGTTCCAGACATAGGGGAAGAATGTTAGTATTGCTGTTATACATCTGGATTCATGCTAGTCTAACAGGGTTTGTGCGGGCATGGAGTTTCTTGATGATTTTAACTCTGACAGTGTTATGTGTTTAACATAACTCACCTGTAGAGCTATCCGCAGAATGGCCAGAATTTGGACTCCTATGTTTGGTGTGTTCCTCAGACATGTTTTGTCTTTGGAAATTCAGTAGCATACTCTGGGGACTGCAGTCAGTAACTGCTTACATCCATTTGTGTTTCTGACCTCATGTCTCTCAGAAAATATATGTTACAACTAACCCTGTTACAACAGCAACATTCTCAGTTTTATAACAGCAATATTTCAAATATGCCCTTGTTTTTGGGCGTCTGTCCCACTATTATGTCAGGCTTTGTCCAGATATCATGCAGTAAGAGGTTGATAAGTATGGTATATGATTATTTAGTGCCCACATTCCTGACATTATCCCAGTGATGTATCAGACTGCCAGACATGTTATGTGATACAGGCATTATATATGATGGGAAAGCTGGCCATTCTGTGGTACTCTGTATAGTTGAGTGGTCTGTGTATTTCTGGCAATTGTTGACAGACTTTCAGGATTGCGTAGCAGTGTATTGTGTCAATGTTATTTGGCCTGTGTAGGGAGGGGCGTGGATGTATGTGTTATGGCTCCTTTTCTATCTGCCTGTACATGCTGCTCCTGTTTCTTATGGTCTGTTGACTGTATATGTATGTAGGAGCAGACTGACACATGTCCCATACTACAGTCAGGCATCATAGTTCACACAGTCCTTATACTGTACTGTTTCTTTGCCTTACTGGTATGTCACAGTGACTGTTGTTGAATTGGTTGTGGGTATGCACTTTCACACTGGTGTCTGTTTTTCAGTGCTGTGACATCCCTCTAGTGCCTCATATATTCGCCAATACATGTGTAATTCCTCCTAGCAGATTTGGGCTAGTGCTGTGTCGATCTGACTGTAGTTTGGACAATGCTTGGTGACATGCTTAGCAGCCAACTGTAGTTTCCCTAAGTTGATGTTATGTCCAGATATTTGTAGGATGTAGTGCTGCCTGACCCTCATAAGTGTTGTGTATTTCTGACACATCAGTGGGCTGATGTGAGGATTTCAGTCACTAACTAGTGGGAAGTAATTGAGTGCTAGAAATGCTATTTCAGTCAATATATGTTAGGACAGACATGAGGGTGTTACTGCAGCAACTGTGTCAGTTTATCTACTCCAGTATTTCAAATATGTCCCTATTTCCATGGCTTTGTCCCCCTCACTTTGTCAGACCTGCTCAGGTTCATTGCACTAAGGGGTTGTGAGCCTACATCGGGACTGTCTGGATTGTTGCAGCATGTCCAGGTGTATTGCTCATATTTCTGGTCTGTTCCACAGATGGATTATTTTCATATCCCTGGTAAATCACTGTGAGGATCTGAGGATTTCTGACAGTAAATGATGACATACATTTCAATTTCAGAACTCACATCCTTCAGAACATGTATGCTGAAACAAACCCTGTCACTCTGACAACAGTCTACATTTATAGGAGTAATATTTGAAATATGTCCCTAGTTTTATCCCATTGTCCCCCATTTGGACAGCCTTGGGACAGATTACTTGCAGTAAGGGGTTGGTAGGTATGGTTCTGAGGTATGACTCCACTACATGTTATGAGTATATATATATATATATATATATATATATATATATATATATATATATATATATATATATCCACACATATATATGGAATATATATATATATATATATATATATATATATATATATATATATATATATACACATATATATTTTTTCTTATATTGATATATATATATATATATATATATATATATATATATATTATATGTATATCACTATTTATATTATGTGTATATATTTGTTCATATATATATGCATCTCCATACATATATACATGTCTATATGTATAAATACAAGGCCTGACTGATTCTGCGGAATATTGTCCCTACTGTTGAATGAGCATATGCTGGAAAAAGCATTATCACTCCCTACAGCTCAAATGGTTTACAGAATCCTGGGTTCAAGACCTAGCAAGGTTGGTAATTTTGTTGCTCTTATAACCACTTACTCACACTTACACCTGCACTAATTCTTTAAAAGGAAAGATAAAGGGGCGATAGGAAAGTTGTGGTGAAGAGGGATGCAGAGGGAAGAACAATATGGAAGTTAGCTACAGATGTGCAGGATGGGTGCACAGAAGGTCCATAGCTGTCCATTTCTTATATAGCAACAGCTGTGCAATTGTACAGACTTTGAGAGAGGGGTGAGGACAACAGAAATGTGTTTTTAATCCTGCTAAGTATAGTTGGGCATTGCTAACCATTGCCCACAGTTCATTCTCATAATATACCACACTAATGACTTAATTTAGTAAGTGTATATGATTCCCCTTACATGACATACCTGTATGTGCTTTCATTACAGTAGCAAGGGGTGTAATTCTACTGTATGGGACACGTGTATACATGGATGTTTTCACATGTTATATGCACTCACACATACATTTTGCACCAGCTACACTACCCTGGGTAACAAAAATAACTTACCACATATTTTAATGTGAACATAGCACTTGTAACACTACTTTCCCATGTAAATTTGGATTGCCTGTTGTATTACTCGAACCATATACACCTGCATGTAAAGCTGGGACTCTGACCACTACACTATCTTGGTTTAGGGAATTTAGCTGTATATTTTTATTTATCGCCTATTGGATGTTAATATTATATTACTATATTAAATGGAGATTACTGCGGTTTTTGGCCATGTCATTGAAGACTGGCGTCATAACATTAGGGCATACATTTCAGTGTCAGACTTGTATCATTCTGAACATTAATGCTAATACATAACCTGTTGTCTGTCAACTTTTGTTCTGTCCTCTCTGCAGATGGGATGGTACCGGTGCTCAAGCTATGGTTGGCTACAATGCAGAATGGGTCTGAGAGCCCATGCCTGTGTTCATGTTGGATACAGCCAGGAATGGTATCAGGCCTATGGAGATGTCTATATGTTGCCTTTCAGAGGGCATTACACATCTGCTTCCTGAAAATGAGGGGAAGGGGGGCAGGTGCTGTACATGTACATATGTACCTATGGGGAGCAGGGTGGTGATGTTTACACTTCACCTGTCTCCAGTCGGTTGCCTATACCCATGGCATATGTGTATGTGGTGTTATTGACCACCACTACAGAGTGGATATGTGTGTTGCCTCTGGAATTGCAGACACACATCTGGAAGGCCTAGTGATTGGTCTTGCTGGATGTCTCGAGTTTTCGCTCAAAGACAGCCTTAGGGTACATCACATGTGACCTTATTAGCTTGTGCAGAACAAGGTGACATGGCTTTCAGTGAGGCACCTGTTCCTTCTTGGCCCATCCTGCGATTATTTCCACCTATGATGGTAGTTGTGTATTGCTGCTGTCCACCACAGGCGTTCCGTCTACCTTGAGGGGGTTGATCTTGCCCTGTTGGGTACTACTGAGGCCATAAAGCTATGTAGATGCCCACATAGTGTTGTGGTGTGGGCCTGGACACTGCTGCTAGTTCCAACATATGGGACGCTGTTCATGTGGGCCTTGCCCATTTCCTTGCCTGTGCAGAGGGCATTGTGGAGGTGTAGGGGCTACAACTCCACAGACATAGGTGGAAATACCTCACAGGACATGTGAAGACAGGCCAACAACATGGAGGACAAAGCTCCAGAACTGGGTACAGATTGTATGTCATTAGTGCTGTTATACAGATGGAGGGTTACTAGATTGACAGGGGTAGTCTGGACATGCATTTTCTGGGTGATTTGACATCTGACAGTGATATGCCTCTGACATACCTCTCAACTGGCATGCTGTCCACAGATTGGCCAGATGTTTGCCTGTTATGCTTGGTCTGTTCCTTGAACAACATCTGTTTTGTGGGGTTGGTAGGATAATGTGAGGATTGTAGTCAGTAAATGCTGACATCTATTGGTGTTCCAGACATCATATCCTTCAGGGTTATGTTCCAACAACACATGTAACACCAGCAACTGTTTCAGTTTGTAACACCATTATGTGTGATATGTCCCTCTTTCCAGCCCCCTGTCCCACAAGTATGTCATGTGTTGTCCAGATGTCCTTCACTACAAGGTGCAGCGGTAGGGTATATCATTAATTACTAACTGCACTCCAGTTATCATGCCAATGACCTGGCAGACCCCTGGCCATGGTATGCAGTGGTAGCCAGGATTATGGTTCCACACCCTGGTAAATCTGTGGAAATCTGTACATATGACAGGTATGTCTGTCCATTGTGAACAGACTGCCAAGATTGTGTAGTAGCATTTTGTGTAAATGTTTGTTAAGCTGGGTAGGGAGAGTAGAAGATGTGAGTGCCATACATCCTTTACCTATCTGAATCTGCATGCTGCTACAGCTGCTAGCAGTCTATTATGTCTGTATGCTTGTACAAGCTGATTGTGAAATGTCCTGTAATACCTCAGGATTCCCAGTACACTGTGAATTGGGCCAGTATATGGTGGTGTAATATCTGCCTGGCAATCAGGATATGTTTGTTCAGACAGTTGTTCTACTCTAGAGTTCATTTTGGGTACTGGTATGTTGCTGTGAATGTGTTCAAATGTTTTTGGGTGGACATTTTGGCACCATTCTCTGCATTTCACTGCAGTTCCATCCCTGTAGTGCATACTTTACTTGAATATACATGGGTAATTTCCCAGAGGTGATGCGGGGGAGTGTCGTGTTGGTCTTACTGCACTTCATAAGGTGCTGGGTGATATGTTTGGCAGCTGTCAGGGGATTTAAATTCTGTTACATCACTGCGGTCATGCCTCTACACTGTCCAGAGGTCTAGACCCCGTCCAGATGCATGGCTCATATGTTTGATCTGTTACCTGGGCAGTTGTTGTCCTTGGCTAATTGGTAGGATACTATGGGGAATGCAGTCAATAAATGCTTCGTATCACTCAAAAAAGATATGTTATATCAAAGTCGGTAACACCAGCAACTGTCTACATTGATCACTGCAATTTGTCCAGTATAGCCCTGTGTTTGGGCCTCTGTCCCCCAATTATGTCAGGCTTTGTCCAGATGTCATGCAATAAGAGGTTCAGAGGTATGTAGTATCATTATTTATTGCATTCATTCCTGCTACCATCCCACTGATGCCATAGACCCCCAGACATGTAATAAGGAAGCGGCCTTAGATATGAATCCTGTGCCAGTACATTCTGTGGGAAACTGTACATTTGAGAGGTCTGTGTATGTCTGCCCATTATTAAAAGACTGTCAGGACTGTGTAGCAGTGTAGTGTGTACATGTTATTTGGGCTGTGTAGGGAGGGGGTACATGTGAGTGTCATGGGCCCTTTCTATCTGGCTGTGCATGCTGCTCCAGTTTCTGGTTCCCTATCGCCTGTATATGTTTGTACATGCAGACCATGACATGTCCTGTAACACCTCACAATACCCATTACACTATGACTTGGGGCAGTATATGTTGGGGTAATGTGTGAGTGGCAAACAGGATTTTGTTGCTCACACAGTCATTATACTGTAGTGTTCAGTTTGCTTACTGGTATGTCACTGTGACTGTGGTGCAATTTTTTGGGGGTATGCACTTTCACATCAGTGTCTGTTTTCCAGTAGTGTTACATCCCAGTAGTGCCTAGTATATTTGCTAATGCATGTGTACAGCCCCAGAGCTGGACTTGGGTAGTGTTATGTCAGTCTGATTGTAGTTTGGACATTGCTTGCTACCTCAGTATAATTTCCCTACTGTTGTGTTATGCCCACATATTTGTAGGATGTCCAGGTGTCTGGCCAATATCTTTGGTCTGATCCCAATAACTGTTGTGTATTCCTGACACATTAGTGGGTGATGTGGGGATTGAGGTCACTAACTAATGGGAATCAATTGAGTCCTGGAACTGTGATATTTCAGTCAATATATGTTAGGACATACAGCGTTACTACATCAACTTTCTCAGCTTAACTACTGACGTATTTTGGATATGTCCCTATTTTCATGCCTTTGTTCCCCCACTTTGTCAGGCTTGGTCCAGATTCATTGCACTAAGGAGTTCTGAGCATACCTCTCCACTGCCAAGAATTTCAGAGAATGTCCGGATGCTTGGCCCATACTTGTTCAGTTCCACAATTTATTTGTATTTGTCTGGTTAATCACGATGATGATCCAAGGATTTATGTCAGTAAATAATAACATAACATTTCAGTTTCCATCCTCATATCCTTCAGTAATTGTCTGCTGAAATGCATCTTGTTGCTGTAGCAAATATCTTCATTTGTAACAGCAATATTTAAAATATGTCTCTATATTAGGCCCATGCCCCCCCCCCCTTTTACAGCCTTTGTACAGGTTTCTTGTACTAACAGGTTGAGAGGGATGATTCTGAGGTATAACTGCACTGCATGTTTTATATATATATATATATATATATATATATATATATATATATATATATATATATATATATATATTTGAGAAAACAAGCAAAATCCCACAACGTTGTAGTTACTGCATTTGTAAATACAGCATATATGTAGTCTTGCTTAGGATGTTTGTGACTAGATATCAGTGTAGGCATTATCTAGATATTGGATCGTAAGTTTAATGTGTTTGTATTAAAAAATTTTTAAATATTAGATCTTTATTAGGATATGCAGCACAATACGATTGTAATGTGATGGCTGCTTGCAGGTGTTTTATTTCTGGCACATAATGCTTGCTATGTAAGCGATTACGTACATATGTTGCATTTTTGAAGAAGATTTTTATCATGTTTGTCTAAGTATTTGTTCTGGATGATGTTTAGCCTCTTTTGTTTTATGTTTGTGATTGACGTGCAGATGATTTATATTACTTCAATGTAGTGTCCGTCTCATTTTAATAGGAAGTGAAGTTTTAATTCTGCTGAAGTAGGAAATGACGTGTTTTAAAATCTGGCATATAATGAAGTATGGAGATGGTTTGTTTGTAACGTCTGATGAAGCAGGGGTACCTGTGAAAGCGCTAACGTTAATAAATTTCTTTTTGTTTACATCGTGCTCATTTTTGGAGTTTCACTGGCTTTGAGTCGTTTGGAGTGGAGCGTTGGCTGTATCTTCCAGTTGGGTTTGTTTTGCTGATATATATATATATATATATATATATTTTTTTTTTTTTCTTCCTTTATATTGTTATATATGTGTATCTATATTATGACTCTACTTTTTCATATATATATTTCATCAGACATATAAATATATATATATATATATATATATATATATATATATATATATATATATATATATATATATATATATATATATATATGTGTGTGTGTGTGTGTATTTGTCTATATACAGCACATGACTGGTTCCACAAAGCTTTCTTCCTAATGTTGTATGCCTCTATTGCATGGTATGTCTGAAAAAGCAATGTTGTTTCCTACAAGTAAGATGGTGTAGTGGTACATTCCTCTGACTATGGTGTTTAGGGTCATGGGTCTGACACTTAGGACTGTTGTTTTTTTTTTTTTTTTTCATTAATGTTAAATGACCAGAATGCATGATATGTTTGTTAAAGCATTTCAGCTTTTCACAGCTCAGATGGTGTAGCGGCATTTTGATTGTAGAGGACAGCATCCCGGGTTAGAGACTTGGCAGGGTTGACTATTTTGTTGCTGAGCAGAGTAAGTTCTGATGGATACAGAGTGCTTAAGGCACGTTTAAGCATATTATATATTTTTATTATAAAATAATATTTATATACACATTATAATTTTACGTTTACATTTCATGAATCCCCCTATGTATTTCATTAACTTAAATTCTTGTGTGACTATACTGTATGGGGCACTTGTGTTTATATGGGGGTTTCACATCTTTTCTACACTGACATCTCACTTTTGGAACTGCTACACTACCCTGGTTGACAAAAAAAGGTTGCTACATAATTTAAGTTTACTAAAATAGTTTTAACACTGCTTTCACATTGGAAAATTGTCTGTCTTGGGACTCAAAGCGTGAACACCTGCATGTAAAGCCACAACTCCAACCCCTACATTACCTCAACTTGGAAATTTAGCCTGTCTATTTCATTTAGCTCCTATGGAATGTTTAAGCTATGCTAAGTGGACGGCCATAATGTGCACCCCCACTTAGCTACAGTTACATTCCTTAGGCTACTGGAAAAAAGTTATATAATATTATGATATTATTAGGTTATATGGGTGTGTATTGTGGTGTTCTGACAACTACTTTGGACTGCAATCATGAAATACTGGTATCAGATGAGCTTTCAGGCTTCTAGCCTTCAGGGACTCCTGCTAATGCATATCCTGTTATCTATCAACTTTCTAAGTTTATGAAAGCACTATTTAACATCCGTCCCTCTTTCTCCCCCCATCATTTTAGGCTTTGCCCAGATTTTTTTCTTTAAGACGTTCAGAGGTTTGATGACCAGTATTTGAGTTTAATACTTCATATCCTTCAGAAAATGTATGTTAACACAACTTTTATTGTAGCCACTTTCTAGTGGTTTATCAGAGCACTATTTAAAATTTCTCCCTATTTGGGGGCCTTTGTCCCCCCATTATGTTTGGCTTTGTCCAGTTTCTTGTGCTGTGAGGTTGAGAGGTATGTGTGCCATACGGCACTTTAGCAATGCAGGGGGGGGGGTCACAGAACATGTAACACACCCCCTGCATTGCTTTGTTATGGCTGATTTTATTTCCGTGTCCGTGGACACTGAAATGATCATTTTATTATTTCAGTGTCCGCGTACACTGAAATACTGGCATAATATTAGAGCAAAGCTCTAATATTATGCCAGTTCAGCTTAGAAAGTGTTGCATGACACTTTCTGAGTGCAGGGGGTGTGTTTATTGTCCTTGCACTACAAGGACATGCCCCCTGCACTCGTTTATGGTTCATGTCCTTATAGATTAAAAAGCAGCATGCTTTCATGAATATGCAAGGTGCTCTGCTGTTCTAAACGGACACGAACCGCTCCGTGCAAGAATAGTCTTATTCTTGCATAGAGTTTCATTAATCTGGGGGTATGTTAAAAGAACAAATAAAAAGTAATTTTATGTCATATTGGGTTATAGGGAATGAAAGAATAAATGAAATTATGTTTAACGGTAAATGGATTTTAGCAACAATATTAAGTAAAATCAGATGGTGGTTATGGAAAAAGGAGTGAGGGTCATATACGAATGAAAATATTATTGTAAAGGAAATTATGAATATGTATAAATATATTTGCATATCTAAATATCTGTGCATTTGTAAATATTTGTGAATATGTAAATATGTTGTACATAAGAGTTTTAAGAGTTTTTTTGTATATAAATAAAAGACCCCTACTCTTTTTGAGACATGATGTGGGATCTTTTATATCCACCTTTGCTACCATCAGCTCAATCAGCTATGACTTTAACATTTCATCTAAATAACAACATAATAAGGAATGCAGCATCCCTCACATGCTACAATGCAGTATCAATCAATTTGCCTCATGTGGGAATAAAGCAGATAATCTTCTATATTTAAGGTGAATTTGCTACTTGAAGCACCACTGACACTAGCTATGTTAATTAGGCAAAAGTATAAGGCAAAATCAGAGACAGATAAGACACAAACTACTCAACTCCCTTGAAAAAATTAACAGAACAGGTTTTCCAGCAACATGCCATTTCTGAACATTTGAACAACAAAAATTATGATACTCTAATAATTGGCATTACTGATTGACTGGCTATAAACCTTAATGATTTTTTAACCCTCAGTGATTTATCAGAAATGAAGACACAACTGAAGATCTGTCAGTTACTGCAGAGGATCAAGATTTTAAACTGTAGGTGAGCTGCTTCCTGTAGTCAAAGGCACAGGGTTTGATTCTTTCTACCTCCTTTTTCCTATGATGTGACTTTGATTAAGTTGATTAAATGTACATTTTTCATGGGTTGCCCCCTCACCTGGTTTAAAGTATAGAAAATACAAAATGATAGGGCATACATATAACGCTAAATACCCGTGTGCAGTTTCTGAACAATATAATAGCCAGAGCACAGTCAAATGGAACCCTAGACAGATTAATGGACCAACTCCCAACCCTCTATAGCAATACCAAGGTTACATTACTTGGATGTCTCCCCAGTTACCATAAATCACTACTGAAGCCTTTCAGTGTGCGGATTCCCTTCACAAGCTCAAAGTTTCAAAACTTCAAACTGCAAATGGTCGAGACCATAAGATCAAAGTTTTGAAACTTTTAACATTTTGAATGTAGATCGCCATACAGCACAGAATAGGACATTTACCTCACTGTAGTGCAATCTCTGAGTCGGTATATTTATTTAGCAGGGGGTGTGGGGGTACATCAGGGCTTGTGCCCTCTGGAAATGCATGATTTTTATTACAATTTTGAAGTTTTAAAACTTTGATCTTATGGTCACGACACACAGACATTTGGATTTCATTTACAACTTTTACAAAAATAACACTGACAGCCATTTAATGAACAAAACACCCTCACATTGAAAATAAACAGCAGTACATCTCTTCCTTTGAAATTCGTATTTATTGAAAATGCATTTGGCAATGGATTAAACTACAACAAACGTGCAGAGATTCATAATCAAATAGTATATAGTAAAGGACTAATTAGGGGCTATGTGAAGGGCGCAGGAATTCAAAAGACAAATATGTAATGAATTTCCTAACAGCTTGGGACAGCCTACTGGACACAAGTGTCTTTTTTCCGGGGGCAGCCCAGGAGCACTGTCTGGTTAAATAACTTGGTCAGACTCACACTAGGCAAACAAAGGCAGAGGGAATCAAAAGCTATATTACAGGATGCAATTCATTAGCAGCTCATAGTCGCAACTCATTTGCACTAACTAGCAATCTGTTGTTGCCTAACACAGTGCATTTAACATCCTTGTGCCTGCAAAAAACAAGTTACATTAATAATGCATTCATAGTTAATATTTTAATATTAAACTCATAGACTTCATCCTATGTAGTTTATACACAGTCAGATAAGCACATTGTCAACAGTAAAAAAAAAAAACAGGGAAACCAAGGATTGTACCACAAAACCATGTCTCATATTATGAAGCCCCTGTTTACTACAATCAGTTCTTCCCTTTACCCTATAACTTTTCTGGGATGCAGGACACATGCACACACACGCACACACAAATGTGACTATCAGTTACAGTCCTTTGTATGACTGAGTACATTCATACTTTTGGTTGAGATAAAATGAATGAACAAATACATAATGATAAAGAAGTGTATTTCAGTTCACTACTGTAAGAACCATATGGTGCATCCTATTGCACACTTCCCATGTCCCCCATCCTCTTTGCTGGAGAATTTGATTCAAAGACCAACAATCAGGAAAGGATTTTAAATCTGTCTGCTATATACTTAGAAAGTTATATGAGCAAGCATTTTATAAAGGGCTAAGTCCGAAACTCACATGCCTGACTTTTGGTGACTGCCCAGAAAGCCACACATTAATTTGAGGAGCAGACCAAATGATTTTCACTTTCTTTGCTCAAAAATTCTGGACAAAGCCAAAAAAAATACACACACACACACACACACACACACACACACACACACACACACACACACACACACACACACATATATATATTAGGGGGGAGGGGCAAAAGAGTCAAATTTAAAATTTTTAAAAAGTATTTTTATCTGTTTGTTAACCAGGTAAACCATTGGAGAACATTTCCTTTTTCAGGGTAACCCAGGACTAAGGACTTGCTCACATTCACAACATAATCTAATGGAGGTGTGCCAGATTCAACCCCTCTATTTTAGACTACAGGAAGTAATTCATTTACAGCTCAGAGACAGATGCAAGGAGGTCAAGCAGTTGTTATGGAGGATTAAGCCTGCAGCTGAAGCGTAAAGGGTTAGATTCTCTCACTGTGTGAGACTGAACAAGGTTGTTAATCACGAAACCCTACCTGACTTGGGCACTTCACACACGCACACACACGCGCGCACACACACACACACACACACACACACACACACACACACACACACACACACACAGTTCATAAAGATGAGTCAATTCAAATGCCAATGCACAGTGCTCAGTAGTAGTTCACTCACACTAATTAGTGTCCCACTACTTTTCTGTTTATCCTGTGCTATTGTTAAATACCAGAACTACTCCATACTTCCCTGCTGCTGTTCTTGCTCCAATGCCAGTTCAAAAATGCAAGTGAAACAGGAACTACTCAGCTGGGGTCAAACAGGTGATGCAAGAAGTTTGGGGAAAAAGTAGCTTGCAATATCATCTGGAGGTGAGGTTGTCAATGGGGCACTCAGAGGGGGCATACATTTCAAATGGGAACATGTGCCTCCCCAGCACTGCCACTGCTTAGGAGTTCATAAAAGTTTGAGAAGATTGCTTTTTAGTGACTCAGCATAAGATGGTGTACATGTGTGGTGGACGCAATGTGGTGGATATAATATGTATGTTCTTGGCAACCTTGTTTGTAAGTGAGATTTTTGCCTCCATGGAAATTATGTAATCTCTCACATACTGTGTTAGTTACTTTTTTCCATTTTCTACATGGGGTTGGGGTATTGTGTCAACTGTCACCATCTCTCTCGATTCAGTGCCACACTCCTGCCTTCTTTGACTCTCGTGCCTGACTGTTGCAGATCTTCTCTCACACAATCCATCCACCTCTTTGCTGGACATCCTTGTTTCCTCTTGCCTTTTCCCTGTCTGTCCCAAATCTTCTTCACCAGATTGTCTTCTGCTTTTCTGCATGTGTCAGAACTACCATAATCTGTTCTATTTGATCTTTTCTGCAATTGGAGAAACTTTAGTTTCTGCTCTTATGTCCTCATTTCTTCATCTGTCCCATAGTGTGCATCCTGCCACCTTTCTCAGGCACTTCATTTCCATCACCTCTAGCTTCTTCATCTGCTCTGTCTTTACTGCCAGGTTTCTGTACCATACTGTAGTACTGGTCAAACCACTGTCTTGTACCCCTTACTTTTCAGTTTCCTTGGCATTCTTCTGTCACTCACTACACCAGAGACTCTATGCCAGTTGGCTGCAGCCCCTCTGATTCTAGCTTTGACCTCTTTATTCAGACTTCTCCTCAATCACCCCTCCTAGATACTCAAAGCTATTAACCTGTTCCACTAGCTTCCATTCTATCTCAGTTCTCAGCTTCTTCTGATTTCCCCAATTTGCTGCCATTACCGCTGTCTTATCTGTGGTTAGTTTCATACCAT
Organism: Protopterus annectens; assembly: GCF_019279795.1. Classification (NCBI taxonomy): domain Eukaryota; kingdom Metazoa; phylum Chordata; order Ceratodontiformes; family Protopteridae; genus Protopterus; species Protopterus annectens. The sequence continues at coordinate 293,130,696 of NC_056744.1, forward strand.
GTGCCTTCAGTTTTACATTCCATTCCCCTATCATTTCTGACGTTCTTGCTCAGAATCTGCCTGTAATGCCACATCATCTGCAAACAGCAACTTTGTTGATCTGTCCCCTCTGACCTGGTTGTTAATGTAGTGCTTCACCAGTATGAACAACAGTGGGCTCAGAACTGAACCCTGGTATACACCCACTCCCACTGGGAACCCCTCTGTGAGAGTGAACACTGTTCATAACTGAATCATTGGGTCCTTGTACACAACCTGAACTAATTCTACCAATGTTTCTGGGACTTTAGACCACCACAGTACTGCCTAAATCAGCTTTCTTGGGACCTTGTCATATTCTCCAAGTCTAGACATGGCCAGTTGGACTCTTTCCTCATCTCTAGCTTCTTCTCAACTATCTGTCCCATTGCAAACATTGAGTCAGTTGTGCTTCATCCTGACCTGAATCCAAGCAGCTCACCTCGCATCTTACTTTCTACTACTCTGCATATCCATTTATCAATCACCCTCTTCAGAACTTTCATGCAATGTGACATGAGTTTCATGCTTTTGGACTGCCCACAGTTGTGGATGTCCCCTTTGTTCTTGTACACTGGAATGAGTTTGCTTATTCTCCAATCATCTGGGATAAGCCTTTCTCTCCACACTGCTATGAGTGCCCTCATGAGCCATTTCTCCCCTATCTCACCCATCATCTTTATCATATCTGTTTGACCTCATTTGAGCCTGCTGCTTTTCCTAACTGCTTTTTCCTTAATGCTATTCTTACTTCTTTTAGGATGGGATCCTCTTCTTCTCCAATTGTAAGCTGTGTCTGGGGCAGTACACCTTCTGTGGGGTTTTCTTGATTCAGAAGCTACTGGAAATATTCCTTCCTTCTGCCTTTGATGTCCTGTGGATTGATAAGCAGGTTGTTGCTGTTATCCCTTATGAAGAGTGTCTGTCTATCTTCTTTATCTTTCTGTCTTTGCCTTGCAACTTGATATACTTTCTTTGTGCCACCTACTGAGTCACTTTCCAGAAGTTGGTAGAGTGCCTCTGATGCCCTGTTTTTTTGATATTGCAACTCATTTCTTAACTTCTTTGTTTGCCATCCAGTAGTCTTTCCAAGCCTATTCAGTCTTTTCTATCTCCCACTTATTCCTGCACTCCTCCTTTCTTTTGATGACTTCCTGGACTTCTGCATTCAAACACCAGCTTTCCTTATGTACCTTATTTCCATACCTGGCTCAGCCACATATCAGTTCTGCAGTCCTAGCACATGCTGTTTTGAGATGCTGCCATTCTTCTTTCAACTCCACCTATTTCCTCCTCTTCTTGGGGTGCTAGAGCCCTGAGTAATTCTTTGAACTGTTGTACTTTTTCTCCTGTCAACTTCCAGGTCTTCAGCCTGGTGTCTGTTGACCTTAGAGCCTTCTCTGACCACTTCTTACAGCTGACTGTGGCAACCAGTGGTTTATGCTGTGGGCCGACTGTTTCACTGGAGATGACTTTGCAACCATTGATGCTACCCCAGTGCCCTTTCCTTACTAGAGGAAATCCACCTGAGTCACATGTCGGCCACTCTTGTAGTATGTGATCTTGTGACTGTCTCACTTTCTGAACCATGTGATGGCTACTATGAAGTAATTTCTCAGAAAGAGGTCTAGAATGGCTTCTTTTTTATTCCTGTTGCCCCACCTATGTGGACCCAGGCAGTCCTAATATCCTGTTCTGTCTGTCCCGATATGTACATTCAAGTCATCCATTATCAACATCAATTTCTGTCTTCCTGTTTCTTTAAGGACTAAAAAAAAATTTGAATGTGAACATGAGACATTTGCCACATTGTCCCAGGATGCCCATATCTACTAAACTGGCTATGGAGACATTTGGAAATTGCATATCCATATTGTCAGGACTTGTATTAGGGTAGGCTATTATAGTTTGAAAACAAAGTATAATGCTCACTACACTCTGTTCGCCTGATAATAAACAAGACTTATAAAATACAACAAAAAAAACAGGCTTAAATAGTGGGAAGTATACTTGCTGTGTTCAATTCAAGTCAGTCACAGAAGGTAACCAAATGTTCCACAAAAAGAAACGAAGCTGTAACCTATAAACCGCTTTACTTTGCGAATTCTTAATCCAATAAAAAATAATTAAAATCACCATAGAGTGTTCATTCGAACCTGCTCATCCACTGGGCAATAGCTTGTAGCTGGTCCTACACTAAAAAAGATTTGGCAAGGGACCAAGAATCAATAGTGTGGAACATATCAAGTAAGCTTTTAACGGAAGAAGAAAAGTATGTCTTGGAGAAGGGTCTAACATTTATTCCCTCTAGTAGAAGCAATATCACGAATAGCATTATTGATTTGAAAATGTTTATACGGAACCTCCAAATGAAGGTTGATTTTCGTAATAGCATTAGTTTACCCCATCCGTTTAGAAAACCAAGTACTTACATTCCATGCAACCACCCACTTATCGAGGCTTATTCGAAACTGGTTGAGCAAGGATTATATGAAAATGATGCAAATAATAGAAAAAAGAGATGGTTTGGCAACCTGAAACCAGTACAAAGGAAAGCACTTAATGGCCTGAAAGATGATAGGACCATTATGATAAGACCAGCCGATAAAGGTGGTCCTGTAGTCATCATGGATATGGAGTTTTATATTGATAAAATGTGCAATATGCTGGATGATTCTGTCTTTTATTTGAAGATCAATGATAGTAGAGTGAATAGGATCATATCAGATGTTTCTAGCAGATTAAATGTTATGTTAAATGAGGGTAAGATTAATCAAGAATTATTCACATATCTTGTAGTGGAACATCCAACGATACCCATTATACAGGGAATACCCAAGATTCACAAAAATGGTTTGGATCCACCTATGAGGCCAATTGTTGCAGGGAAGGGCTGGATCACCGAGCCGATTTCCATCTATTTAGAGTCCTTATTAAGACCCATAGTGGACAAGTACACACATATACTGAAAGATACTAAACAATTCCTAATTAAACTATATGAGAACACCTCGGTGAGTGATGGTTTCCAGCATAAATTGTTTGTGACACTTGATGTCAACTCTCTTTTTACTGTTATTCCTAATCATGAGGGACTCAATAGCATAAGTAGGATTCTTACTAGAGATGGCACATTCTCCAAAGGAAGGATAGAAGTCATCACTGAATTGATGGAAATTGTATTAACAAATAACATTTTCTTGTTTAATGGTCAAGTATATCTTCAGAGGGATGGCGTAGCTATGGGCACTTCCTGTGCCAATAGCTACGCCAACCTGGTTATGGCTTACTGGGAAGTTTCTTCTCTATTTCAGATGGAGGAATTTCGTCAGAATGTCTCTTTCTACACTAGGTTTGTAGATGACCTCTTCCTTATTTGGAAAGGTGATGAAGAACAATTGAGGTCTTTCTATGATAAAATAAACCAAGACACTAGTTTTTTAAGATTTTCTATGGTTAATTCCAAAGATGTCATACCCTATTTAGACGTATATGTTGAACAACTACCAAATGGTATACTTAACACTGGAGTTTTTCGAAAGGATTGCTATAGAAACAACTTTCTCCATCGAAGCAGCATGCATCCTAAGCATGTCTTTGGTAACATCGTCAAAAGTCAAGCCATGAGGGTATCTAGGCTGTTTTCTGAAGACTCATGCTTCAAAACAGGCATAGAAGACTTGAGGAATAAATTTATAGACAGGTCTTACACGGTAACAGAAGTCGATGCTACTTTAGGTATCATAGGTGAATTGAGAGAAGGTAGGGCTTTTCCCTACTTCTCTAGTAAACGAGATGATAGCAGTATCACCAAAACTAGCAGTGGAGTTATCAGAATACCGATACATTTTACACAAGATGTAAATAGTATTGAAAGCATATATCGAAAATATTGGGACATCTTGTTAACAGATCCAGTTATTTCTGAGATATTGAGTCAGGAACCAAAATTTACATATAAAAATAAGTTGAATTTACACAGAATGTTATGTGGTCCGAATAGGTTTGACATAAATACAATTAGTAATCATAAAATGACTAAAAAATGTCAAAAATGCAATTATTGCAAATTCATTAAAGAAACTGATAAATTCAATCATCTTATTACAGGACAAGAATTTCATTTCACAGTTTCTGCCACTTGTGAGACCTGCCATGTGGTGTACCTGGCAACCTGTGTACACTGCCCTGCGTTTTATGTAGGGAAGACGGACAGAAAGTTTAAAGACCGAATTAGGGAACATTTATATAAAATCAAAGTCACATGTTCTTCAAATGCTCTGTCTAGGCATGTAATTAATACATCCACCCAACATAACTTTTTGTTTCAAGTAATTCAAAACAATGTTCCATCTCGTAGAAGAGGAGATATTTTTAACACCACGGAACAGATAGAGGCAAAATGGATCATCAGGCTTAGGGCTGATTTGTACCCAGGCCTTAATGATAGAGTCTCCATCAAACCTATACTCAAAGCTAGGAAATTTCATTGAAGCTTTTTACCCATTTGCCACCCTTTATTAACTTCTGGCTGGTTTTATTTCCATATTCATAACATTTTCATACCTCACATTTTTCCATTTCTGTCTCCATCGTTGTCTCTGTATTTTGCTCTGCAGGCTTATTAGGGGCCAATTGTTATGAAAGATGCTGATATACCATGTGTTCCTCTTTCATCCAGCACACATATTTCACCTGATTTTGCACATTTAGTATTATATTTTTATGTTTATAATATCAGCTGTTATCAACATCTTTGCGTGTGCACATATCTGTTTTGAATGATTTATGCTGTTACAGATATTATGATATTTAGAAGCACACGCTGTACAAATTTTAGATGCAGTCTTTTGAATGATTATTTTTGTGCATTTATAGTTATGCTAAATAGCTCATGTGTAGATATTAATATCTTTATTAATTTGATCCCTATTTTAAGCATGTATTTATATATACAAGTGTTTCACATGGGATTATATCGCTCATTATTAAATACTAAATATGCGTGCCATTATTGTTACTAGTATGCATATAAGTAGCAGTATTTATAGGAAGATAGTATGTAATTTTGAAACACTTTATTTGCTGCATACTGTCTATGAGATGGTTACATAGATATTTAAAACATTTCAAAACATTTTGAATGTTACATGCAGTAGCAGTTAAAGTAGGATGAAATGTTATTTTAGAATATTTCTATTGTATACTGTTTACAAAATGTCTGCATACATATTTTAAATATTTTAAATAATTTAAAACATTTTAAAATATTTTATAATATTTTATATTTAGTAGGATGTGGCATCAGAGTTATTTGTAGCGTTTTACTACAAAAGTAATGTCAGTTTAAATATTTATGTACAACAGGATGTGACATCAGAGTTGACTTCAGTAGGTCCAAACAGGATGTGACATCAGTAGTTGACTTTAGCATTTTGCTATAAAAGGGATGCTAGTATGTTTGTTTGTTAGTGGCCTGATGAAGATTCGTTGAAAGCGCTAGCCCTGTGTTTTTATTATTTCAATAAACGTGGTTTCTACTGGACGCTTGGATTTATTTTTACATGCTGGCTGCGTGTTTTTTCTACAAGCTATTGCCCAGTGGATGAGCAGGTTCGAATGAACACTCTATGGTGATTTTGATTCTTTTTTATTGGATTAAGAATTCGCAAAGTAAAGCGGTTTATAGGTTACAGCTTCGTTTCTTTTTGTGGAACATTTGGTTACCTTCTGTGACTGACTTGAACTGAACACAGCAAGTATACTTCCCACTATTTAAGCCTGTTTTTTTTGTTGTATTTTATAAGTATTATAGTTTGAAGACTAAGTTATACAGATGTCACCTAAGGTGAACTCTAGGGTTAGGGACAAGAGTTAGATAGTGTGAAGATATGGTATTAGTGCTGTTATACACACAAGCTAGCGACTCTACTCTTAACTCCGTGCAATACCTCATTAAGTTAGAGGTTACAGTCCTAATATTAGTTTTATAGGTAAACCTTATTGTCCAAGCATTTGCATCTGTACAGGGCACTGCCAAGGACTACCGCACAGTGAGCAGCTCCACACAAACATACCTAATTTATAGCAGCAGAAAAGAACCAGAGATCTAACTCCTGAGAGCTCCGGTCAGTAAGCATCTACACTTTGAGCTGTTCTGGGGTGCTTCCCTACTCAGAAAGACCAGACAAACACCTTCTCCCACAAGATGAATCATCTGGTCCTCTTAATGTAAAAACACAGCAAAATGAACCCTCAGGTGCAATGCAACTGCAAAATAACTTATTCCATGGCTAGATCACCCTACAGCAAGGGTATTTTAAATGCAAACAGTTTAGAACTGACAGAGAAGACATTTTTACACAGAAAGTACTTTAAGTACACTTTAAATGCAATAAAACAGCAGTGATTAGTTCAATGACAGAGTGCAAATGCAGCAATTCAAATCCAATAGCTTATCTTTGCCTGGATGACACTAGATAGAGTGAAACATTTCTCAGTCACATGTGAGTATACCAGGCCTTGCTTAGCATTGTGGAATTAGGACAGAGCTGCTCAAACGCACCTAGTTTATAGCAATAGAAAAGAACTGAAATGTGACTCCTTATCCCTGCTGTGGCCAGTAAAAGGCTACACTCTGAGCTCTTCTGAGTGCTTCCCAACTCATAAAGACCATGCAAACTCCACAAGAATCATGAGCTGGTCCCCTTAATGTAAAAACACAGCAAAAAGGAACCTCAAGTGCAATGCAACAAGAAAATAACTTAGCTCCTGGCTAGATCACCCTACAGAAAGTTATTTAAATGCAAACAGTTTAGAAAGCAGCACTTGGAGAAGATGCGGAATTTGTTCACCAAAAGTAAAAGTTTAAAAAGCTCTTTAAATGCAGTGAAACAATAGCAATCAGTTAAATAATGAAGTGTAAGCTCAGTAAATCAAACACAGTAAAGGCGATTTCAAAGCACACTAGGAACAGCTAGACCAAGGAAAAGCAAATAACACTTTATATTGACAAAATGCAGAAAAATGCAATAAATAATTTGAAAATATGGCAGCAGTCTTCAGAAATAATATAATGTCCCTCTGCTCCTTCTCTCACAAGGAGCAAAATAGAAGCACATATCCCAAGCTGATCCCTGAAAAGCAGCTCCAACGCACTCTAGTGATTGGTAGCCTAGTGCCAGGTGTTAAAGTAAGCTGGAAAGAAAGGAATAAACCTCTGGAAATTTAATGTGCACTAAATGAGAGGGCTAATATGAAACAGTGGCTAACACAGGCTTTAAGAATCTAAGGAGAAGCCCTTCCTAGTTTGATCTTTTAGTGCCCAGTAGAATGATAGATGAGATAAGATGGGAAGCACTTCTAAAGCTAAATTTAGCCCGGGATTCATGAAGCTTGCGCCAGGCGCAGGCGTAGGCGGTATAATGCCAAATATGGCCACCGAGCGATTCAGGTACGATCCAATTCCACATGCACTATCAGTGTACGCCAGATCTGCGAAGCTCTCGGCGTAGGCATGCTAATCACCCCATGCGCAGTACTGCAGCATGCAAATGAAGGTACATAGCAATTCATGAAGTGGTGTAGGCATAGCGTTAGCCTACAGAAATGTAAACCAAAAAAAATGGTTTACATTTTGCCAAACAGAACATCAGAGCCATGAAAGCGGACCAGACTCATGTATTACAAAGTTAACATATGCCAATGTCTAAATATACAGCCAATGGCATAAGAAAAGATGCACAACACATAAAAAATAACATTTAATGTCATGGACACAGTAATGCAAATTACAACCGCAGGGCATGTGTGCGCAAATGGGAACACAAGGAAAATATATACAAATGTCATAAAATAGCAATGTAACACAAATCATGATTTCACCATAATATTCAATGGTATGCATGCTACACCACAACCAAGCTGTAAGGGTTGCTAAGGGCTTGTGACAGTGTTCGGCACGGTAACTATGAATTAGTAGTCAATGCCATGCAAATGAGGCAAGTAATAGTGAATCGCAAACATCCCGCCGGCCTAAGGATGTACCATACGGCACAGCACTACAACACCGAGGAGTGGTGTGGAGGAATACATGACATCAGCAGTGGGGTGTGCCACTGCAGCTGCAAGCACATTGGAGCAATTCAAATCAGGGCTGCCCGTTGCTAAGCAAAGCCGCAGGACAGGGGCGTGGATGTAGGTATAGCTTTGCTTAGCTGAGAGCACACAAGGTGCCCAAAAGCGCATGTGTACGTGGATGAAAACGTGCCCGAAACCCGGTAAGCAAATGCACGTGCCGTGCACCACAGCCCAAAAAGGAAGTTTAGGGAAAGACAATAAGGAAATGCCGCAGTAGGGAAATTGGAATATAACTGAGCAATTAACACCTATTAACTCACAGTGGGCCATTGACGGCAGCTAACAAGGCTGCTAGCAGCAACCTGCAGAACAGGATAGGGGAAGTGTCAAATTGCAAAGAAAAGAAAACTGTAACCACAGAGCAAAGCAAACCTGCAGTAGATCGGCTATAGAATATATTTCGCAAGACAATCCTGGTTTGGGAAAGTACAAAACAAGATAGCAGGCTGCTGGATGCATGCCAGACAATGTGAGGGGAATCGTTAAGAAAAGTTAAGGCAAGGGCAAGAGGTAATCCATGGCAGCTAAATGTAATTCAACACCAAAGACAGCACAATAGCAGTACCTGTGGTAAAACACATAAGATACCCTGCAGCTCCGAATGTACATACACACCCTATGACATCATCAGTGTTCAAAGCACAATAGTATAAAGTGTGAAGGCACCTCACACACACTTGTGTATTCCCAAACACTGCACTATCAGTGTAAACAGACGGGGAACTTTTACAATGTACTTGGGAGCTGCCATAGCTGTGATTCATCAGCATGTGTTGGAGACTGAAGGTGTTGTGGAGGATGATGCTGACAACCACCTCAGGCCCCGGAGGAGGAGAAGAGTGTTCAGACCAAGGGTAACCTACCAGGGGCTACATGATCTGGAGATAGTAGAGCATTACAGGGTGAACAGGGACATCATACAGCAAATAGTTGAGCTGTGCCGGCCAGGCCTGAGATCCAGAAACAACAGAGGGGAACCCATCCCAGTGGACACAAAGGTATGTGTAAGCTTGAGAATACTAGCCACAGGTACCTTTCAAAGGCCAACTGGAGATATCATGGGGATCTGACAGGCATCAGCATCCAGGGTACTCCACCAGTTCCTGGATGCCATGTTACCACATGCCAGTGAGCATAGATACTACCCCCAAACTCAGGAGGAGTTGGCCAGCAATATGCATCTCTTCCACCATGTGGCACACTACCCGGAGGTACTGGGTGCAATAGACTGCACGCACATACATATCAAGTCACCACCTGGTGAGCATGGTAGGCGCTACATAAACCGCAAGGGATACCACTCCATCAACTGCCAGGTCATGTGCAATGCCCAGGGCATTATCACGGATGTGTGTGCTGGCAGCCCTGGAAGCTACCATGACTCCCACATCTGGCATGCCTCACAGCTGTATCAGGTATTTGTCAGGGGGGACATCCCATATGGCCACCTTGTGGGGGATGCTAGCTATGCACTGGAGCCGTGGATGATGACTCCCATCAGAAATGCACACACACCCATGCAAGAATGCCATAAAGAGGCACACACACAAACCAGAATCATCATAGAGCGTGTGTTTGGGATGCTGAAATCACGGTTCCATTGCTTGGACATATCTGGAGGAGCCTTGCAGTACTCTCCAGGCACGAGTGCCCACATCTTTATAGTACATGCCATGCTACATAATATGATCCTGCAGAAACAGCTGCAGCAGGGACATAATGGTGAAGGGCCTCACAGCCCACCACAATTGCCAAGGGCACCACAGGCACAGAGGGATCCAGACCACGAACACCCTGTGCCAGCCCCAGTAGGCAGACGAAGGTGTGCCCAATATGCCCACACCTTGGCAAAGAGGGAACGTATAGCACATACACTGACAGTGTAGGCCCCTATGGACTGACACACTTCTCCACCTGCACACACAGTAAAACAGATGGCACACACACACGACCACCTGCAAATTGTAATGTATAGGTGGCCTACTGTGTGAATCCTACATAGGCAGCCCTCAACTATTGCACACACAACAGCTATTGGAACAAGGAAAGTCAACACCTGAACAGTAAACGAAGCTAACAGCATATGTTGATACTGTATTTATAGGTTCCTAGGTACATCAGTAGGTACATGCCCGATTGTCAGAGGCCATTCATCAGCCCAGGCAAAATGTGTCTGCTATCTCCACCCCATTGATTAACCAACTGTCTTGCTGTGGGGCATAGCCAATTGCGGGATCCATGTGTGTAACCACTGTTCCCCACCTACTCTGCAAGGATTCCCCGGTGTGTTAATGAGGGCCTCCATATAATGTCAGGGATGTAGTGCCAAAGCATGGGAAGTACCCATGACAGGTATCTGCCACCCCAGCATTCTCCAGTTATGGTTGTGTCAAGGTGTAGCACATTACAGTGTGTGGCTCACTGTGACATAGATTCCCAATGCTGGAGCTCATCCATTAAACATTACTTGGACATACCATTAATAGGTATCATCCATATGTAAACTAACTGAGTTACACATTTGATTGCAGTATGGAGGAACAGCCATAGTACAGTCCACATACAAAACACCATAACACTTGTACAAATCCCAGATGACCAAGTGGTAAAGCCACTGACTGTGTCGTGCATGCTCCCGGTTCCACGTACTGGCATGAATAATGGATGTTGGATGCAGGTCATTAGAGCACATTTAAGCACATGTTAGTGGGTTTATGCGGCGGCAAGTGACGGTAAGCATTGTTTAAACATGACTACATGGATATGCGCAAAACAGGTCTAAGCTTTGCTGAATTCCACGCAGATCACGGTCAAAGATGTCCAGAACAGATGAAACCATCATTATTCACCCTTGTACTAATAGTGCCTGCTCTGAGAGTTAAAACAACCACTGCCAGGAGTAGAACACTCAACCATGTACACAATCTCCTACCACTAAGCTACCCGAGATGTATCAATGGTAGGTGTGTATTGTGACAGGTTAAAACACAAAAGGGCGGAGTTCAGGAAACAGTATACACCGCCATGTACCCAGCAAAAGGTGTGTTCACTCTCTCTCTCTCTCGCTCTCTCTCCCTGTCTATATATATATATATATATATATATATATATATATATATATATATATATATATATATATATATATATAAAATAGGGATAGAAAGGGTGATAGAGAGATGTATGTCGATATATACGGATATACATATATCTGCAAATATATAGACAGGTTAATGACTTGTACACAACCATGGAGGTACAAATGAATAGGATACTGCCAACTACCAAATGCTTTACATACCGACATGCATAATCAAGAGGTTTAAAGACCGAAAGATCACAGTACCAGAACACTATAACCGCGAGTAATATTATCACGATGTTAAGGGACATTTAGTTATTGCTGCTGGTGCTGCGGTCCACATAGCATTACTGTTATATTATGCAAACATAAGGTATGTCTTTTGGAATGTACAATACACAATAACAGGATACATATGGCTTGTAGTCACCAGACAGTGTAACAGCATGATAGTTAATTGAAATGGAAGAGCTACTCAATTATCCATGCACAAAGGACATGTAATAGCTTCATAGGTTCATAGTTAGGTACTATGCTGTCTGGCCAAGTCCATTTGTAAGCCCAAATACAGTGTTTTCACTGGCAGCACCTCCCTAGGTTAGTGTCCTGTGCCTGTGAACAGCAGATCCATTTGTTTCCTGCACCTGTGTACAGTACAGCCACTGCAGTGATCCCTGGTGTACATGTCTGTTCCCCATCCACCCATCGAGGTATCTCATGAAGAGTGCTAGTAATGGTCCCTGCCTGATATACATAGGAATCATGTTCCAAAGCATGGTGAGTGTCCGTTTCAGGAATGTATCCCTCCAGCACGTGCTACTCATCATTGCATTTGGGTACATATCCCAGAGCATGTAGCTCTCAGTGGCTTTTGCTTATGTTGCTTATGTGGAGCATATCCATCAATATTGTTGTGGACATGGGCCTTGTATGTTCAGCAGAGGTCACCTTTGAGTATGCAGTATGCAAATGAGTACAGTTGGGGTTTCTGTAGTTGTGCTGCATACATCATCCTTCGGAGTTGAGTAATCCCATTGGTGTGTTAATGTTGTGGTATTTAAAGTCGTTGCTGTTCTGTAAGGTACACCCCAAATGGGGTGTTGTACCCTTGAACGTGTTTCATAAGTCAGGAGTATAGAGGTACAATGGCAGCCTTTGTTCCAGCTACAAACCTATTACAGATTAGGGTGGCCATGTAGAAGGATATCCATGCCACCATGGCAATATGGTTATCAAAGGAGTGGGTGCTATCTACGTGTGTACTAAAATCCCTTATAATATCTTATGTATATAGGGGACTACCATCTATGTGATAGTCACTGGGTGATTGTTGTAATCCAAAGGGGATGTCTATGCACCTTGTGGCATGCCGCTTGAGGCCATGTTACCGACACCAGGTATCCGTCTCAGTGACACCCTTATGGAGGGTGTCTGTATTAGCTGGTGAATCAATCATGGCCCCTAGTTTGCAGTCGTCTGGAAACCTATTCAGAGAAAGTCCTTCTGTGCTAGACTGTAGCTCAGGGAAGCATATAACGAACATGAAGGGCCCTATGACCGAGGACTGGGGTACGCCAATTGTAACTGATGTACAGTAGGAACTACAGTATGCTACCCTCACTGTGTGTGTCCTGTCCATGAGCCACTTTGCATAACATCTCGAGACATATGGGTCGGTGTGCAGGTGGATGTGTATATTGACAATACCAGAATGGTGAACGGTGTTGAAAGCCAATGGGAGGACAAGGTAGGCTGTGTGGACCTACTTACCATCATCTACTACCTTGGTAACTGTCTCAAAGGACTCCAACAGGTGTAGGAGCCATGGTGTGGCCCTAACAAATCCAACCTGGGTGGTATCAAAGGTTTGGCGGCCACCGATGTCTCTGTAAATGACTTCCATGATGATGTTCTCCATAGCCTTGCAGAACAGTCTAGTCAGGCGTATAGGGCAATAGTTCCTTTGGTCCATTGTGGCGCCACCTTTGTGGAGTGTGATCACTGTTGTTGTGCACCATTCAGGGTCCACAATGCCTGATTCAAGGCTATTATTGAATTTGGTGCCCAAATGGGGAGCCATGTAATTCTGAGGTTTGTGTAAATCGCAGCCTGGGATGTTGGACGGTCACATGGAGTTTGTGTTCCAGGCTTTAGAGAGAGCAGGTTTGAACTGTGTAGTTGTGACCGCAGGGACTCTGCATTGTTCCTGTATAGATTTGGGCCCTTTAGGGTGTGAGAGGGGTGTAAAGTTAGCTGCCAGGATGCTGCCAATATCAGTCAGTTCTGTAATGTTTCTGCCTAACCGTTGTATGTCAGAGCAGATGTGGGGATTGCCATCGACAGTAGTGACATACCTCCATAACGCTTAGTGGTAGTCCTTGGAATGTGTCGCAGTAATGCTTATGTAGCTAGCTTTGGAGGATGTGATAAGGAATCCCAGATTCCTACTGAGGCTGACCAGGGAGCTACCCCACCCATGGGAGTGTACCCTACTTTGCAACAGTCTCCTCCTCCTTCTGCCATACATTATGTCCATGGCAGTGGACCCCCAGAGTGGTGTCCATTATCTGGTGGGTACCATCATGGCTCTGTTTGGGATAGCATGATCCATGCAGTCGTGTAAATGCTAATGAAGTGCAGTTGTGAATGTTTCAGCGTTTGTAACTATATTGTCCATCTGCACGGGTTTCATGGCGTTTACTACTGCTGTCATACGAAGCCTGAAGCTGACTTTGTAGAAATATTGTGCTGTGTTTTCCATGAAGGGTGTGGTGCCGGGATATGGATAACAAGGATGATTAGCATATGTTCTGAACTGACCAACGAGGGGATAACCCCAGGTGTGGAACACCAGTCACACATGTTGGTAATGTCCAGGTTTAGGATATTGTTGGCCTTGGTGGTGGTGTGTATAGGTTGATCCAGCCGATTGGAGTTTATGAATCCCCAAAAGTGTTGGCCTAATGCGTCGGTACATGAGTAGGTATCACAGTTAAGTGTGGGGTAGTGTCAGTCTCACATCAGTAGTTTCTGTGTGAACCCTACTTTCCAGTACACCAAGAAATGAGGGCCATTAACCGTGGGGTATGGTGTGGAATCCGTAGCAAGCTACAATTTGTATAGCAGTTCTGGCCACAGTTAGTTGCACTTAGATTACCTCTGATGCATTGTGCTAAGCAACCAGCATGGAGGTGTGTACATCCTTATGAAATATGGACACACCTCCACCATGGGTGTTCCGGTCCTGGTTACATGACTGAAAGGTGTGGTCTGCGTAATAGCCTGTCAGAGCAGGGATGCTCTCTGAGCCTAGAAGCAGGTCACAGTCACTGCAGAGATATTGAAGTGGTCCATTATAAGGTGTGCCTCGGCTGAGTGCATTTGAAATTAAGATGTCAAGCATTGAGTAACATTACCCTCAGGTTTTGCTTGCCTGTACCTGTTCTGGTGGTGAATATGTTATTTGAAATGTGTCTAAAACAGGCAGTATAGGAGCAGCAAGAGCCTTATATGTTATCCATAATCCCAGGGCTGACAGGTACAGGTCATCTGTGCCAAAGCATTGTGGTTTGTTGACCATGTCATTCAAAGCAGACAGATACTGGATACCCTTGGAATGACACCAGAAGCATAAGCAACTGTTGAAGTGAATAATTCTGTTGTTGTATTGTGTCATCAGTCTGGACTAATGCAGAATGCTTCTCAGGGCTTGGGCGATACCTGCCTGGGCTACAAGATCGGAGAGCTATTGCATGTCCCTGTACATGTAGTCCAGGAAGTTACATCTCAGGGCATTCACACTAACGTGGAGAATGACAGTCATATTGTACCTGTTGAAGAGTGACCTGAGTGCATAGGTTATGTTGTGGATCCTGTTACTCAACAGCCAGATGACAGTGACTATCGCCTTGTGTAGCCTGCTGAGTGGGACATCAGTGTGACCACCTACAGAGTCACCTATGACTAGTGTGCTGGGTATGTTATAACACCCTATTGGCTGTAGTTGATGGGCACACATGGGTCTGTGGGCTATAAGTAATTGGTGTTTTGTTTGGTGATGGGGGCTGCCTCTGTTGCCTACACAGAGTAGTATAGAGAGGCTCCGCATATGTTGTAGTCTTACTATGTGTGGCCTGTGGTGGTGGAGATCTAGTGAGACTATGTGATGAGTGGGGTATGCTGCAAATGTTTAACATCTCCACATGATTGTCAGGTTAAGTCTGGGTTGGAGAGAGCATTACCTCCAGCATAGCTACATATGTGCATCTCCCACAGGCTGTAGTGTCGTATGTTAGGAGGTGAGCATTGACTGTGTACATGAGACAATTGCTATATTGCCTCATGTTGCCCATATTCATCATATAGACAGGCAATAACACTGGTAATTGACATTTGGATATGCCTGCATATTCAACCATTTATCACAAGATATGTGAGGTAAGTGTGTACAACAGCTGGTCGTATAACACACATATGGCAAAACAGCTTGCTCTACACATACACTTCCATGTAAAACATAGGTTCATGGCAGTCTGTGAAAACAATGAATGGATCACACTAACAGTTATCACAACCCACAAAGTGGAGACGCCACTCATAATGGGAGGCACTGCACTATTACCCTGCTGAGTATGGTCTGAAAGTCTATGAACCTTAATCGACGTAGATGTTGTTAGCAGTACAGATGTAGATGACAGTATGGATGAATTCACACTGCATAGCATACCTGTGACAGGTCATAGGACATCATCACCCATACTGTGTTCCACCTACACTCAGTATACTACATGTACCTTTGTATGACACAGGAGTGTTCTACCAGTGGCCTGTTCACAAAAGCAACACTACAAAAGGTGTCTGAGTGACATGTGCATATCACACCAGTGGCAGCTACAGTAAAACAGGGTTAATGTTTTTTACTCCCCCATCATTGTCCATTGTCATACTACACAGACAAATGGGATGCACCTGCATATGTGAGTATGTGAATGGCCATGACCTAGGAGCAATAGCTGACTCAGTATTGTGGACAACATACAGAATGGGCTTTGTGGGTGAGGTGCGTGACATATGTGCACAATCTGACAGCTGCTTATTGCTTTGTCACCGCTATGTTAATAGCCCTGTACCCATTAACTACCACCCAGGCAGCGGTCAACATTATGGACACTGTGTGTAAGGGATGGTGCTGTGCAGTTTACCTCCCTGAGCTAGTGACATCACCAGGCCTATTAGGTAGTCATAAGAGGCAACCCAAGTCATGACAGGGTGCCATCCATGAGCATGGAGATCATTGGACAGCCATACTTAGCACTCAAGTGACCAATATCGGATCACATATCACCTTTAAGGGGTATTGGCCATGCTTGGATGGGTGACACTAGCCTTCACAATCTTCATCTCCACTATGCAGCATGCTGCCTACCCTGCATAAAGACATGTGCAACTCTGTGATGTTGGACATGCTACACGTACATATCCTGATCTGAAAGACATACGTCATGGGCAGCCACCTTCCTAGTACAAGGGTCGCCACATGCTGGACAGATCCCTGTGCCATACATGTTACATACTCCTGCCAAACCATGCAACCCTGTCCAGCAAAGCTGCACATGTCATCTCTGTCATACATGGTGCGATGACCGCGTGGTAGATGTATCATTAACTGTCTGGATCAGTAATGTGGCACTGATTAACCTGTCAGCGGGAACATGGCTGTCGGATACAGCTAGAAAACCTTACATCCTATGCCCATACATGGCCCAGGGCATACACACTACTACATGATCTTGGACGTACATGCTATAGTTGATAACCATCCCTGCGAATACCATCCGGCTAGCCATTGTCCCATGTGTATCACATGTGCAACACAGGCGATACATGGCAGGATGTTGAACTGCTGTACAGTGCCATGTATATGTATATGTATATGGCAAAAGACATGCATGTAAAGGTTTCCGTGTGCATGTCTGCATTGTCACTGCCCATGTCCGTTAAGGCAGTGTAAGTGATGATATGTGACATATACACAACATCAAGGTCAACAGCATTAATGTGCACACATCCAGGCATGTGCTGATAGGTAAAAACACCAGTACAGGCAAACAGACATGCCCACATCAAGACAGCATTCACATGGAGTATGAGCAATGTAATGAGGTGACACACATATATGGTGATAATATCCAATCCCCATCGGGTGTTACATGTGTGTGAAACAAACATGTCAGTCATGTCAGTGTCATGACGATTTGCAAAGACAACTGTTCATAAGTACTAAATGTAATACATATGTATGTGCAGCTGTATCTCTGTGCATCTCTGAGATGCTGTGACCTGTCTCCATCATTATGTTTTCCAGATAATGCCTCGATCATGACTGCCAGCATATAGCCGCTTGGAGGATGATGCCCTCATACCATACCTCCATGATAACTATGAGGTACTGTTCAGCCCTGTGCCACAGCATGCCCAGCAGCATGATGACCTGTGGCAGGAACATTGCAGGAGGGTTAATGATGTGGGTGGCTATAACAACACCTACCAGCAGGTGCACAGACACTGCATGGACCTGATCCGACATGTGAAACAGCGTGCCAATGCAATCGCCAGGGAACAAGGTAGAACAGGTGGTGGGCCACCAACCCAGCCCCCACTCACACCTACCGAGGAGCTACTGGCCAGCCTGGGGACCCCATCAGAACAGCATCCACAAACTCAAGCTGCCATCGTGGAGGTGGGTGTCTTCCAACCACCGAGCCTGGAGTTGCCTGGTAAGTCACTACTGCACCTATAAATATTATATCCCATTTAGTCGCATGTGTCACTGTACAATATGTAATGTAATATCATATGCAAGGTATGTTTACAAACATGCCGCATACTATAATATGCTACCCTGTGTATGCACACGTGCATACTCCATAGTATATGCTATTGTATTGGTGAATGTGTTAACATGCACAGTGCACCCTGTAGCTGTCATACAGTCATGGATAATGATCAAACTGCTGTGTCACCCCTATACAGGTACCTTTGGCGAGCCGCAGAGACAGCAGGCCATTGCAGGTGAGACAGTTATCAGTATCAGGCATGTGAATGCACAGATCTATTCGCCATGTGGCCAGTTAACACATGTACAAATAATGTATGGTCCAGTCATGATATACAGGTCGCATCTTTCATCAATCACACTGGCTACCCATGTGCAATATATACAAACCAAATGAAACACCAACATGAAACCACAGTAACTGTCATTGCTAGATGTGTGGATAGCTGTGCATACAACAGTGGAGGTGTTGTTCAATGTAGGAATATGTACTATACATCAGAACAAAACATGTGGGGTATGCAAACAGTACTACACAGTGAGCTGGGATATGGGCAGCCCACATGATTCACCATTGTGGAATGTTCCCCTGCAATGAGTGCAGACATTGTGATGTGCCATCTGACATGTCCCAGACATGTAGTGGTCCGGCTGCAACATTGTCACACTATCCCATAAAACATACCCCACATACCAAACAAACAACCCTTTGCCTGTATAACCCTGTGGACACTGAAGTATCTGACATCTATGGGTATATGTCATATGGGACAACACAGAAATGTGAGATAGATGGCCATCACACACATTTGGCCAACACATGTTCATACATGGCCATGGAGGATGGCCAGAGACATGTAGTAACACACAGTAGATGTGATGTGTGTGTGTGTGCACCCTGTTGCACATTGTCTACACATGGTCCAACTATAGCCTTTGTTGAATGGTTATATAGTAGATGTGGAACACTGGACATCCTAACAGCCTGTGCATAGCTTGTGGAGGTGTCACTTAATTCGACCGCATAAGATGTGTTGAACATCATGACTGTGTTACAGCATGAAAGTAGTCACCTGTACAGCTTCCACATCCATGCACAGACACCACATCAGGCTAGAGATACCGTACATTTCCCTTGCTACTGTTGGACATCACTGTCAGCCATGCAACTCGTGTGTGTGGTACATAAATGTCATGTGGGACATGGTGTATTGACCAGTCTGCCATGTGTGGACACGGTTGCCAGGCAACTAAGAAATGTTAGCAGTTGTGCAGAGGTGTCATCCGTATGTCTTCCAGTGACCTGTCACACATGACACAGCAAGGTTTAGTGTGTATACACCTCAGCAACGTGGGTCACAATCCACAGTATTTATGTATTGTGTATGCACGCAGTCATGGCTATGCACTGTATGTGTATTCCATACTGTATAGCAATAGAGATGCCTCATGATTCCATGCAATGGCACAGTGTCTGTACTTCACACTGTATAGCAATATAGATGCCTCATACTACCCTTCAATGGTCATGCACATCTGCTAAAAGTGCATTCTATCTGTAGGGCATACAGACAACAGTGCAATGTGACACCATTACACCGCTATATATGTGTCAGGACACCATTGTGTCAAACATGTATGCATGTCACTGCACACATCAGCAGATTACATGTCATACTACATGTTAATGTAAAGGACATATGCCTCCCATCAGCCATGTGTACTGTTAACCCCTGCTGGTCCACATGCTGTATCACAGGGATGCATGCTTACTACCATGATTGTGTGAAATGCATGGCTTCTGCTATGACACATGCTTGCTGTTGTGTGCAACCCAGGGATGTATTCTAACACTATTAATGTCTGAGCTGCATGCCATCTGCTGTATCACATGCATGCTGCATGCCTTCTGTCATATCACATGCATGGTTGAATGTGTGTGTGTGTGTGTGTGTGTGTGTGTGTGTGTGTGTGTGTGTGTGTGTGTGTGTGTGTGTGTGTGTGTGTGTGTGTGTGTCTGTGTGTCTGTGTGTGTGTCGCTATTGTAATGTAGAGTCTTTGTTTGTCTTTACAGGTGATGTAGGTGTGTTGCCCTCCTGCGGTCCGTCTGATGTTAGTGTCCCCACAGACTCTAGCAGTGATGAACATATGCTTGAGGTACAGGAGGGTTGTCAGGGGCTGAATCTGTGCCATTGATTGCCATCCTACCTATATCCACCTCTTCCCCGCACACAGTTCTCATGCCAACACATACCCCATCACCAGTGGCCATAGAGGAAGGACAGTTACCATGTGTTAGCTTGGAACAAGAATGTGTGGTGGCTATGGAAGGTGTGACTTTACACCATGGTGTCATTGAAATGACTGCAGATGTGCCACACAGGCATGTGGCCAGTGCTGCTCATAGGAGGACCTCTGGCCGACATGCACCTGCACGACAGAGCGCAGCAGCTGGTGTCACCAGACACATGTTTCAGATTGTAATGGCAGCACAGGCACGTGCTGAATGGCAGAACAGAGAAGGGCAGAGGCTTCAGAGGGCTGCTATCCGTTCTTTAAATGAAAACATCCAGGCATTGGCAAATGCTCAACAGCAGATTGCTGACATTTTGGACAGGCAATTGGGTGACTTTGTTGGAATCCTTGACCATGGCATGGCAATCCGTGATTGTGAGGTGTCTGTGCTGGAACATCTGGTAGGAGTGAGGCATAGGCCACGTGGACGAAGGCCAGCTACACCACCTGGTGCAGCTCTGCACAAATGAGCTACCTCACATGCCCGCTCCCATAGTACCAGTAGCAGCAGCAGTGCAGCTGGTGCTGCACTGTCCACACCAGGACACAGCAGGCCACGTGGACATGGCCCTGGATGGTTCCAGCGGGAAAACGGTTCCAGTGGACATGTGTCATTGGACAGTACCCAATCTGTACCTCTGTCTGGCAGTGCCCGTGCAACTCCTGGCAGGCACAGGTCACATGGCCATGGCCGGACACAGTGAGCTGTAAATCCTGGTCTGTACAATCTGGAGCTGTCAATAATACCCCTGTGTAGGCTGGATACATTTCAGAACTGTGTGCACACATACTCGCACACACCAGAAACATCTGTAGGGCACCGCAACACCCACATGTGTAATAACAACACATGTCCAATTAGATCTCAGGCCCTAACCCACACACATGATGTCATCCACTGGTGCAGCCTAGGCCCCTGGCAAACATTATCACCCTGTGCATATGATGATGCCTGTGCTGCATCCCTGTCATCCACACCATCGGTGCAGGGACATGCTCATATGGTCTGATGCACAGGGTGAACAGAATAGTGAGATAGGTGTATATTACAATTGTTGTCTACTGTTGACACACAGCAGACATACCATGTAGTACAGGATTAGAATGCATTTTTTTATGTTCACAGTATGTGTCTTGGTATCAACAGTAACAGCATGTTGGTAATGATGCCCTGCATCCCTCCTTAAGGTCTGATTGCATGTGCCATTACGTAACAGTGCTTGCAGTTAGAATGTATTGTTTTATGTTCACAGTATGTGTCTTGGTAGCAACAGTAACAGCATGTTGGTAATGATGCCTTGCTTCCCTCCTTAAGGTCTAATTGCATGTGCCATTAAGTACCAGTGTTTGCAGTTTCACATGTGTAAATGTGGAGTACTCACAGGCATGGATGGCAATACCAGCATGCTATACGTAGCCTCAACCTCACTGCTAGAAAGGCTGACATTCCAAAGATCTCTACACATCTACTGATCCAGGAGCATATGAGCTGTGTACTAGGCTACAGTGGCTAGAGATGTGACATCCATACCGGGTGACATCACAGGTACAGCTACATGGTGCGGGGGGGTTACACAGCGGTCTAGATGATGTCAAGGGTATGGGCCAGTTGATAGCATGAGGCCTCACTATGTAGCAGTAATACACTTTCACATTACAGGATGAGAACACACACAGACATACACAGACACACACAGTAACATGCCCACACTCACAGGGTCAACGACACTATAACACACACTTGATAGTGTTGAGGTGAGGACCCCTGCCTATGTGGTAATCACCATTACAGTACTGTGCACCCACATGACGCGACACAGAGAATGAACATGTACAAGTAATCAGTAATGCCTAAGACTGACATCATCAACAGGGTAGTAGATTGCATCACCTTGAGGGGTTAGGGGCACTATCTGTTCTCACTGGTAGCATACATCCTCACTCCATGCACCAGACAGCCATACATGTATACACACACATGCACACACACACACACACACACACACACACACACACACACACACACACACACACACACACACACACACACACACACACTGGTGTCCACAAATGTCATGCACATACAGATAGCTAACATGTGTGTGATACACACACCACCCCTGCCTATGTCTTGCTTTCTACACTGCAGTATGTACAGATCTCTACAACAGTGTACAGGGGTGTGTAACAATTGAGATGTATTCCCCACCATACGTGGCATATATGGTCACACAAGCAAACACACATGGCAGTACTGTGAATCAAACACCTGCTATCTTATGATACGTCTGACAGACATGCAGCAGTATTGCCCATATTACAATGTGTACCGACACTACCTTCCGCAATTGTGCTGCTATATGCACATGGGAGGACTTAAGGGTTACAGGTGTCAAGTGATTTACAGTCAGCGACACCCTATCTGCTGTGTAGCTTGTATGTCTTCACCTTCAATTACCAGAAACATAGCTTACTGTTTGCACATGTTATGGTAGGATGGCTTGTGACACACCTGTGAGCTGTCTTCAGAAAACATCCATCTGCAAAGGTGGCCCACCACTTTATGTACACACATCCATCCATACCTGATGCACATCTTACCGTACTGTAAGTATTTCACCATATACAGGTGTCAATGATGGGGCTGCATTGCAACTGCATGTTGTAGTAAGACACAGATGAACTGCAAACATCAGCTACTGCTCATGCATGGTAGCTGAATGCACACCACTACATGTATATGTGAATAGGTCCTACATTCCTGTCATGTAGCCATGTTTGTATGCATTGCAATTAGTGAACATGTGTGATGACATACATGACACATGGACTGTTGTATGATATGATAGTTCTCATGGGTAACCAGTACAGAGGGAATGTTAACTCAGTCAACATTGCTACCTTATGTACTGTTAACATTCAATAGCCATGGACCTAACTTCCATGTGCATGCGTGTAATCGCTGTAGCTACGTGTCTGCACAAAGGACAGCAATAGCTATGCTATGTAGATATGTGTTGTGTGTGTGTGGGGCATGTACATATCCATGGCAGTTACATGTATGTCATATCCAAACATGAGTGTGGTGTCTGGTGTACAGCAACAGTTATCTGTTACAGCTGTGTAAGACACAGGGCCCCTGTTATGTGTACAGCCGACCTGGTTATGAATAGTGGTATCAGTGCATTGCATAACACATGATAGAACCCTGTCAGTACATGGTTAGTCTGCACAGTTGCTGTAGAGCTAGGTACAGTCCACTGGTCATGAGTAACATGGTGTTGTACTAATGTATGGATGTGTGTTGCTGGTCCAAGGACATGGTGATGTGTGAGGGCTACATACTGGAGTGTGGCATTTACCACTGTGATCTGCACCTGACACAACTGTGATGGCTTTTGAGAGTGTACTGGTCAGTACATGTGAGTGGCCTTCATATACGTGGGGACACTAACACCTGGAGTGGTCTGTAACGGTCTTATGGCCCACATATCTGTATCTGAGATATACAGTTGTAGTGCTATTGTGCACAACTGAGCCTTATGCCAGGTGATCCTCACTGCAGAGATTTCAGTATTCCCCATTGTTGGATCTAGATTGGCAGCTATGATTACGAATGCTACACATCTAGCACTGTTTATCACACACATACAATGCAGTTGTCCTGTAGGTGTCAGGGTGTTTACCTGGTCTCAGGTTCTTTGTCTATGTATGGTACTACATGTGCGAAGTACCCACTCCTGCCAGGACAACACCACGGGTGGTATTAGTGTGCCAGGTTTAGATTGGTACAGCTAAGGTGAAGGACAGCAGCAGACGTTGTGTAGAAGACCAGTGTCAGACATATGTAGTGCAGCGTTCATGCTAACAATGATGACTATCGACACACTGTGCCCTTCCGTGTTTAGAATCTGTGTGCATACAAGACAGCCCTTCGCTACTAAGTGTGCGAGCATGCCGAATACGCCGTTGTGTAGATGGACACATAGTGCATTCCAAACTGACGTGTGCTACTAAGTGTGTGAGCATGCCCAGTGTCACCTTGTGTCGGTTGTGTGCCTCTGTGTATGGGCATGACCATTGTAATCCTGTATAGCAATAGTGGTCATCCAGGCAACAGATGGCCATACCCCACTTCAGGATGGATTCCTACATTTAACACACTGGTTCACAGGTATGTACACCATAACTGCCAACATCCAGGTCGATGTCTGCAGTCCTAGAATGTCATATTGACTGTTTTGAAAGGTGTACTGTCTGTGGCGTGTCTCGTATCTATGTAGTGTTGTAATAGTGCTCCGTAGATAGCTAGTTGTCCTGCTCACAGCACTGCCATGAGTTTGCCTCCGTCTGCCTTGGGACAGTAATATGCTTTTAGACTGCTCACACTCCATACAATCCCTATCGGCATCTTTGCCTTTGCTGATGATGTCACCCACCTAGAAGTATGCCCCTGGGAGTGCTGTGATCCAGTAATCTCAATAGCACGTTCTGTAACTGCATAATGTTGTAGTGTGATAAGGTAGTCAGGTCTATGTTCTAATCCCAACCCTGTCATGTGTGTTTCCAGCTGCCTGTGGACAGAGTGATGCTTTTAGACTGCTCACTCTCCATACAATCCCTATCGGTGTCTTTGCCTTTGCTGATGACGTCACCCACCTAGAAGTATGCCTCTGGGAGTGCTGTGATCTAGTAACCTCGGTAGTGCATTCTGTAACTGCGTAATGCTGTAGTGTGATAAGGTAGTCAGGTCTATGTTCTAATCGCAGCCCTGCTGTGTGTGTGTTTCCAGTTGCCTGGGGACAGAGTAATGCTTTTAGACTGCTCACTCTCCATACAATCCCTATCGGTGTCTTTGCCTTTGCTGATGATGTCACCCACCTAGAAGTATGCCTCTGGGAGTACTGTGATCCAGTAATCTCGGTAGCTCATTTTGTAACTGCGTAATGCTGTAGTGTGATAAGGTAATCAGGTCTATGTTCTAATCCCAGCCCTGCTGTGTGTATGAGTGTTTCCAGCTGCCTGGGGACAGAGTAATGCATTTACACTGCTCACTCTCCATACAATTCCTATCAGCGTCTTTGCTGATGATGTCACCCACGTAGAAGTATGCCTCTGGGAGTGCTGTGATCCAGTAATTGCAGTTGCGCATTCTGTAACTGCGTAATACTGTAGTGTGATAAGGTAATCAGGTCTATGTTCTAATCCCAGCCCTGCTGTGTGTGTTTCCAGCTGCCTGGGGACAGAGTAATGCTTTTAGACTGCTCACTCTCCATACAATCCCTATCGGTGTCTTTGCCTTTGTTGATGATGTCACCCACCTAGAAATATGCCTCTAGGAGTGCTGTGATCCACTAATTTTGGTAGCGTGTTCTGTAACTGTTTAATGCTGTAGTGTGATACGGTAGTTAGATCTGTGTTCTCATCCCAACCCTGCCGTGTGTGTGTGTGTGTGTGTGTGTGTGTGTGTGTGTGTGTGTGTGTGTGTGTGTGTGTGTGTGTGTGTGTTTCCAACTGCCTGGAGACAGAGTAATGCTTTTAGACAGCTCACTCTCCATACAATCCCTATCGGCATCTTTGACTTTGCTGATGATGTCACCCACCTAGAAGTATGCCTCTGGAAGTGCTGTGATCCAGTAATCTCAGTAGCACATTCTGTAACTGCATAATGCTGTAGTGTGATGAGTTAGTTAGGTCTGTGTTCTAATCCCAGCCCTGCTGTGTGTGTGTGTGTGTGTTTCCAGCTTCCTATGGACAGAGTAATGCTTTTAGACAGCTCACTCTCCATACAATCCCTATCGGCATCTTTGTCTTTGCTGATGATGTCACCCACCCAGAAGTATGCCTCTAGGAGTGCTGTGATCCAATAATTTCGGTAGTGCGTTTTGTAACTGTGCAATGCTGTAGTGTGATAAGGTAGTTAGGTCTGTGTTCTAATCCCAGCCCTGCCGTGTGTGTGTGTGTGTGTGTGTGTGTGTGTGTGTGTGTTTCCAGCTGCCTGGGGACAGAGTAATGCTTTTAGACAGCTCACTCTCCATACAATCCCTATGTCTTTGCCTTTGCTGATGATGTCACCCACCTAGAAGTATGCCTCTGGGAGTGCTGTGATCTAGTAATCTCACTAACGTGTTCTATAACTATGTAATGCTGTAGTGTGATAAGGTAGTTAGGTCTATGTTCTAGTCACAGCTCTGCCGTGTGTGTTTTTCCAGCTGCCTGGGGACAGAGTAATGCTTTTAGACAGTTCACTCTCCATACAATCCCTATCGGCATCTTTGCCTTTGCTGATGATGTCACCCACCTAGAAGTATGCCTCTGGGAGTGCTGTGATCCAGTAATCACAGTAGCGCATTCTGTAACTGTGTAATGCTGTAGTGTGATAAGGTAGTTAGGTCTATGTTCTAATCCCAGCCCTGCCGTGTGTGTGTGTTTCCAGCTGCCTGGGGACAGAGTAATGCTTTTAGACAGCTCACTCTCCATACAATCCCTAGCGGCATCTTTGCCTTTGCTGATGATGTCACCCACCTAGAAATATGCCTCTGGGAGTGCTGTGATCCAGTAATCTCAGTAGCGTGTTCTGTAACTATTTAATGCTGTAGTGTGATAGTGTAGACAGGTAGGTGCTCGATTCCAAGGCATGACAGGGGTGTGTGTTTGGCAGTCATATCCTATGTGTTGGTATCTGTGGGTGGCTACCTTCAGGATGTGTTGAGTGTGTTTTGTTGCTTTCCTATATAGTGTCCACAAGTCTCATAATCACCAAAGACACTGGTTTGTCAACACATGCATTCGCCAATAGGTCTGTTGAGTAAATATCAGCAGCCCTACTCTTACCCTTAATACAGTCTGACCCATGTGACGCATCGAAAAACACTTGCCTTGATAGTAACACCACTACATAATGCAGGTGGCATATGTGGTTTCCTTTTCATTCTTGTCTAATGCTTTGGTGTCATGTGGTCCGCTGTTGTGATATAAATGCAATATCTACGTATGTGTGTGTGTATATGTATATGTGTGTGTGTGTGTGTGTGTGTTTGTGTGTATGTATATATATATATATATATATATATATATATATATATATATATATATATATAATATACATAGATATATGCATATATGTATGTGGACATTAGCACTATTGAATGTTTGTGCTGGATGATCTGTACGTGATCACCTCGGATGTATGTATATCTGCCATGGCGTAGTGGTAAAGCACATCATCTGTGGTGTTTAGGGTACCGTGTTCTAGTTGTGTAGAGCCCAGTTATTTTGTTGCTGGGAAGACCAAGGGACATCAAATATGGTGATAGTAAGGCACCTTTAACCAGTTGTGTACGGATCTGAGTGACAGTAAGCAGTGGTTATTAATTTGGAGAGTCAGTATGGGTTATATAACTATGCATTAGTAGACTATACTATGCAAATGAGGTTGACAATAGTGAATCCCGTTTATCCCCAGGGTGTGATGCAGATCCCAAGAGTGTATGTGTGCAGATAGCCGGGTGCAGGGCTCGAATATTGCTGAAAGCATGGGAGGGGGGTCAGGCATACTGTACGTACATTGGAGACCTGTGCCTCAGGATTGCTCCTGCCTTAGCACGCCAAAGCTAGGGGTGTGTCTATATCTGCCTGGTGAAATTGGGAGGGACAACAGCGGTAGTGGAGTAGTCAAGGTGAACAGGCTGCACAAACAGGTGATAATTAGCACAATCAGCAGATTACATGGCCAGCCCACCCCAGAACACTACGGTAATGTGAGGAAGTACCATACACACAGGTGTCTCCCACACTCTACACCACTGGTGTATACATGCGGGGACATTTCTCAACACAGTCCAACCAAATGAGAAGGGCTGCAGCAGGCAACATAGACCAACATGTGCAGGAGGCTGAGGATGGTGAGGATGTGAATGCTGCCGAACAACCCTTAGTGAGGTGACATAAGACTTTACAGACCCAGGGTAACTTACCAGGGGCTACATGAGCTGGAGATAGTGGAGCGCTATGGGGTGGACAGAAACCTCCTACAGCAGCTTGTTGAGCTGTGCCAGCCACACCTGACACATCGAACAGGCCGAGGGAAACCCATCCCAGTGGATACCAAGGTATGTGTTGGCCTAGGTATACTAGCTACAGGTACCTCCCAAAGCACAAATGGGGATATCATGGGGATCTCACAGGCATCTGCATCCAGAGTATTGCACCATTTCAGAGAAGCCATGTCACCACATGCCAGTGAGCATGTACATGTCCTCAACATATGTGATTTGTTGACCAGCAATATGCGTCTCTTCCACCAAATGGCTGACTAGCCTGGGGTACTAGGTGCTATAGCCTTCATGCACGTATGCATCAAAGCACCACCCGGTGAGTGGGGTAGGGCCTACATTAACTGCAGGGGCATACCCTCCAACAGCTAGGCCATATGCAATGGCCAGGGCATTAAACTGAATGTGTGTGCTGTCTGCCCTGGAAGCTATGACAATTCCAATATATGGCATCTGATGCAGCTGTACCACACCTTTACCAATATGGACATCCCCTACAGTCTCCTAGTGGGGGATGCTGGGTAACCACAGGAGTCGTGGCTGATGACACCCATCAGCAATGCACACACACCTGAACAACCACACCATAATGAGGCAGATGCACAGGCAAGACATGTAATTGAGCATGTGTTTGGGATGCTCAGGTCACGGTTCTGTTGTTTGGACACATCCGGTGGAGCATTGCAGTATTCACCAGCTACATGCACCCAAATTGTTATGGTATGTGCTATGCTACACAATCTGATCCTGCAGTAACAGTTGCAGCAGGAACAGCATGGGGCAGGGCCACACAGCCCCCCACCAATGCCAAGGCCTGTACAGGCACAGTTTGACTTGGAGGAGGAACTACCTGAGCTGAGCCCAGTAGGCTAAAGGGCTGTGTACAGTATGACCTGCCCTTGGCAAAGATGCAACACATGGCATATGCACTGACACAGTAGGTACCCAGGGATTTCACCCTCTCTGACTCACACAGACAGTACAATGGATGCCAAACATGACACTACCTGTGCTCAGACATGTATAGGAAGTGCACTGTGTGCATCTGACTTAGGCAGCTCTCCAGCACCATCCTCAGGTCTGGAACACCCCCAAGGTAAGTCAATCGACCTACCAATTGGCAGTTGTATTAGAATGTGTATTTACCCTTAGCTATGGTATGGATGTGAGCATACAAGAGTATTTGGTGGCCGACTGTTAGGGCAGCAGACAGTACATGTCCATAGTGGCACCATAACATCTGTAGCACATACCGGGGTCACAGTAGGAGCCAGTAGTACACAGGGTGTCCTAACCCACTGCAGGTTATGGGCTGAACATCATGTGTGTTCATACAGCCCACACAAGTCTCATACTGCTGGACAGGTGTAGACCAATACAGACAAATACTATAAAATGGCCTCTGGATATGCCCAATGAATGACCCCAACCCCCACAGACACACACAGACTACAGCAGGCCAGGCAGATGGATGTAGGTTGTGAAGGCTAGGACTTCTGCAAACACTATGCTGGTAATTAAAGCTAGGATTTGACGTACACTGGTATGCCTCCAACCAGCAATTTAGATAGGTCCACACACTGAAATGGAGTACCTGGCATACCAGTACAGTAGTAGAAAATGTGTAAAACTGTCAGCTGTGCCCCCCTTCCAACGTACACATGTGAGAGTCATGTGCGCCATCCCCGCTGCTGTGTAGGACTGTGGATACAGTTGGATGTCCCCCCCACGCTGTGCAGAAATGTAGCAACAGTCAATGCCACATGACCGTTAGCTACCCTGCAGACAGAGCATGCCACCTATTGGTGTACAACGCAGGGGTCGGCACCACAGTACTGACTATCTGGACATGTGACACATGCGATCCAGTTGACCATACTTGGCATGCTGAAACACATGAAGGTATGATGGTAATGTCAGTCGACAACATGCGTAACAGTCATACTGGGCATGCTCACACACTGAAACACAGGACGGCCAGGTCTGCAAACACCAGTGGTCTGGACATATCTGCCAGTACATTGCTATACTGTTGGATGACTGTGCTGTATGGTATGTGTGTGGTACTGTCTATTCTCTGTGCATATGCCATGGTGTATTGGGAATTCACATTAGCTGTGTGTGCAGGGTATTGCTACCAAAACGTGCAAAGGACGGTTCTTTGTTTGCGGCCAGAACGACGCCTTTGGATACGGAGTGGGTAAGGCACATTCCAGCAGGTGGGAACGGTTGTGCATGGGTTTGCACGGTGTTAAGCACTGCTGACCTCTGGTTACAGCTCCTTATACTTGTTTAGACTCCACATTTCTTTACCAGTGCAATACTGGCATACTGGTAGACAAACACGCTTACACCCGCTCGCTCACTCACTTGCACGTGCACCGACATTTGTGCTTACATTTGTCACTCACGCTGGGTGGGCATGATCCCTTGTGATGCCTATTACATCGGACTGCATGATTACATTATCGGGTATGTCTAACCATTAGGCAACGGCAGGTGTTCGACTGTACAGACTTGGTGGCCTGTCCAGTGACAAAATCATATTATATGCGTGTTACTCATACAATCTGCTCCCATCTGGCTGATACATGGGAACCGATACTCTGCAATGCTGACATGTAAATGTTTTTTGGGAAACGCATCTCTCCACTGGGTCATGCTACCGCATACCTATTGTAGGTTTTCCACCTTTTGTATTGGCCGATGTGAGACTCTAGGAGTAACACCTTTCCCACTTTGCATGGGACAGTCCCTCATTAGGCATATGTGTCATGCGAGAATACTCTAGCCATAGCAACTGTCCTGATTAGAGGATATTATTATATTCTACATGTCTGTAATAGTTGCATGTAATGGTTATTGTATACATGACACGTCGATATGTTATGTGAAGTAGCATAAGCAACTTGACTGCTGCTAGACTAAGCTTTGATTTGTGCTAATATGTATATTTCTGTACTATGCATGGCTGTAGGTATGTTCTGCCCTGGTGCATCTGCCATTTCTACAGAGCAGGTCCCACTTTGGCCATTCAGAAAGGTGGCAGCCCTATAGGACCTATATGTAGAGCTGTCACATTTGGCAAGGCAACACATACCCTCAGCCAGTAGTAAACTGACTACTTCACCGGTTTGCATACGTTAAGGTTATTCTTGTAGCATTATATTTGCTAATACTGTTTCCTATAACATGTAGCTGTTTCTGATACAACAAAATCATTTTATGACACCACTACACACAATATATGACCTCCCTTTCCCGAAATCACAGGCCATGTGCCGTAACATTCATTTTGCAGGACACAACTGCCCAGAGTGGTGTGTCCCTCACAAAGGCAAACAGGTGGTAATCCAAAGCTATTATACTATCATCTACCTAAGGTGGTCAGCGGAATATGCGCTTTCCGTCACTAGCAGACCTCACATACCAATGGGGGAGAATGAACACTGTATCAGGGACACTGTATAACACCCTGAGGGACACATTTAGATGATTGGTTCTATTAACCTGACACATTGACAGTCACAGGGCATATGTATTCATTCACATTTGTCGAGGTACATGCTGTTTATGACTCATACATGTTGTCATCAGTCATTACCTGAATTCCGCCACCTGTCCACCTCATATCACTAGTTCTGGAAGTGTTTAGTTGGGCTTTGTTACATTCTGATTCATAAATATGGACGTCCATGCTAATCAGGTACACGACACTGATATAGTCCCTATGTGTTCCCCCAATAGCTTACAGACTATCCAGTAGATTTTTTTTTCTCAAAAATTTTTTTATTAATTATATGAATAGCAAGACAATTAAAAGATTATACATAACAAGAAGGCATAAATGAACATATAACAATTCATCTAGTGATAACAACCTTCCTGAGATTTTGATAAATTATTTAGAAATAAAACATACACCATATGTACACTATATACAAGTTAGGCAACCTGAGAGAAAAAAAAAAAAAAAAAAAAAATATTTAACATTAACTATTTAATATGTTTAGAACCTTTTCTAACACAACCTTTCTAATAGCATTTTTTTTTGGACTCCCACCTAAGTATCTTTGAGCATCAATAAATTTAAAAGCCATTTTCTGGAAAGTAACCCATTTTAATTTAGACCGATCAATCCAATTTTGTATTATATAAAGTTTTAGTAATGAGCAAATAAAATGATAACATGAATATCAACTTTGAAAGATGAATCAATGGAATATGTAGAATAGCAAATTCCCCAACGTGGATTTTGATATCCCATTTTCTGCAGTCTGACTTTCAAAGATGTCCACAATCTGTGAGAAAAATGACAATACCATAGAATATGAAGGAGGTCTGCTTGGGGATGAGAACAGCATGAACACGAAGGGGACTTATTTGGGTTAAATTTGTTTAATTTGATTGGGGTAAAGTAGGCATCATTATTAATCATTAATTGTGTGTATGCTAATTTTTAAAAGGGATAAATTCCTTAGTGTGTCTAATAGCCAGGACTTTCTGAGATTCTGACAACTGGGAATTATAATTCAACCAAACATTAGATAAAAGACAGTTGTGGTCCATCATTAAAGAATTAATTAATTTATATGAGTTTGAGAGCATTTTATCAGATGATGAAAGTATTTTGATAATCGTGTTAAGGTTTTTCAATTGTGAGTCTATGGGGACCAGACATACAAATTTGTTTTTAATTATTGCTCTTAGTTGTGTAAGAATTGGTGAGTAATTCCAGTTTACTTTCAATAACTTACGCCAGTCAGATAAAGGCAAGTCAAGATATTTCAAAACATCTCCTACTTTTAGATTTTTAATTAAAGGATAGTTTGTTAAGTTCAAAAGTTTATTGTCCAATAATATATTTGGGTTTAGATGAATTGGCTGAACATGGTGCGAGATCTTTTCTAGTTTACACATTTTGAGTAAGGTTTGGAAATCTCTAATCTTGGTTTAGATACTGTAGATATATCTTTAATAAATAACCTATCCAGAGAGATAAAGGAATAGCTTCAGGATTTAAATTATTAGAAATGACATAATTATACCATAATTTTATCCATAAAGAGTGATTTGGATAAGAAGTGTTATTGAATTTAGAGATAGTAAGAAGTTTATTGGATGAGACAATCAAATAATAGAGATAAAGATTAGGTAAACCCAAACCTCCCTTGTCCTTCAAAATGCCAGTCTAGAATAGGAAATTCTAACAGATTTAGGGAACCATATGAATTTTGCCAAAGCTTTATTTACAGACTCAAAAAAATTTTTTGAAATTATCTGATCAGATGATGAGAATTGGTAAAGAAATTTAGGCAGAATATTCATTTTAATAATGGCCACCCTTGAAAGAAATGAAAGGTTTAGATGCTTCCATCTGTCCATATCAGACAATATAGAGTTCCATAATTTATTAATATTATTTTTAAAGGAAGATTTATTATTGTGTTCTAAATTGATTCCTAAATATTTTATATTATAAGTAAACTGAAAATGATCGTCAGGAAACAAAAAAGATTTGTGTGCTAAATGATTTAAGGGAAAATATGAGTTTTTGTAGAATTTAAAAGATAGTTGGAAACCAAAGAAAAATAATCAATAGAATTCATTATTTTTCTGTAATCAGATAATGGAGTTTGAAAGTAGATTACTAAATCATCCGTAAAAGCAGAGAAATGAATATTAGTATTAAGAATTCTAGGGATGTTATGAAAAGTATTTTGAGTAATAAACAATAGCAAAGGTTCTAAGTAAATGTTGAAAAGAAAAGGGGACAATGGACAACCCTGTCTTGTTCCTTTAGTGATCTTTATCGGAGCAGAAAATTGACCATTAATGTATAGTCTAGTAAACATATTCTTGTATAAAACTTTTAAAAAATTTATAAAGAATAAGGGAATATTAAAACATAACATAGTTTGAAATAGAAAGTTCCAACGTACTCTGTCAAAGGCATTTGATGCATCTAAAATCAAAGCATATATAGGGTTTGGATTTTTCTTAATGAGATGAAGTATAGTCTCTAATCCCAAGCATGTCTCTGAGACATAAAACCTGATTGATCTGACGAGATAATTGAGGGTAAAATCCGTTTCAATCTGTTAGCCAGAATAGATGACAGAATCTTAATATCCACGTTAATTAAAGAAATGGGTCTATAATTTACTGGGTCAGATTTATCTTTATTATTTTTTAGAATTAGAATGGTTTTGGATGTGTTCCAATGAATATCTGAGATATCATTAACTCTTATATGATTGTAAACTTTAAATAGAAAGGGAAGAACTACCAATTTGAAAGTTTTGAAAAATTCTGGAGTAAAACCATCAGGTCCCGGAGATTTACCCAATTTAAGATTATCTATTGAATCCAGATTTCTTGTACCGATATAGGGTAGAAAGTAGTTTTTGCTGATTATCATTAAGTTTAGGGAACTGCAAAGAGTCTAAAAAGAGTTTTGAGTGATTATCTTTAACAGAATTAGAAGAACCTGAATATAACTCAGTGTAAAGAGAGGTGAAAAGTTGAATAATCTCTTCATCAGTATTATATAATCTGTTATTATAAGATAAAGATGTAATATTTGGATTTCTGAAGTTAACTTTAATAATTCTCGCTAACAATTTAGATGAAACCTGGGCCCACTCTGAATATGAAGCAAGTAGCTTTTGTTCAGCTAAGGAGAGGTTATTTTGGTGAAGCAGTTACAGACTATCCAATAGATGTGCTCTTCAGGTTTGGGAGGTAAAGGCGTCTGCTATGCCCACATAGGAATATTAATTACTTCCACTGGGCAGGCCTACTACATCTCTGCCAACCAGCACCTGCACACTTAGACCCATTATTGCATACCCATAGTTCCTTAGATTATAGGTCCATAGGTTAGTACTAAGCTAACTGCCCTCTGGGCCATTTTAAGCCTAGCCAATTACCCCATGTGAGAATCAAACCCTGCACCTTGCATCTGCAAGGTAAACAATTTAACCATTGTGCCAACTACCCATGATTCACCTACCTGACACCCCTCTACAGCACTCATGACAAATACTTACTGTGAGCGCAGCTGGGGTATGAGCACACCCCCACACATTGCCCACTCTCCCCGTCTCGGGAGACATGTCATACGTTTTGTCAACCCATGTGTTATTACACTTGCACAACCTACTGTTCCATGTACACCTACATCCTGCTCGCATCGATAACCACGGGTCACACGTAAAGTGAATTTTTGGTGTCCTGCAAGGGACCCCGTTATCCATGTTTAAAGTGTAGACCTTGCAGATCTCTCCCACAGGTACTTTCCTGCCAGTGGTTTGGAAAGCAGCAGTGTATTTAACTTTATTGCCTGTCTGTATGTCTGACTGGCCTTGCTGAGTGGTGTGGGAGGTGAATGTTTGTTTATTGGACCTCCCAGTAACATATGCCCAGTCTGAACATATGTTACCCGTAATTGCTGTAAAGTAACCTAGTTATGTACATTTGTATATCTACAATGACATATATTTTTTTGTGTGTGCATATGTGTATATATCAATAACTGTTGTATGTGTGTGTGTGTGTGTGTGTGTGTGTATATATATATATATGTATATATATATGTATATATATATATATATATATATATATATATATATATATATATATATATATATCTATATATACATCTGTGTGTCCATTAACCAATACATTTCCCAGACAAACACACTTACACATGCGTATTGGGTTTTATCTCTGCTTCAACAGCATACTATTGCCTTAGTCATTATGACACCAACACTTCACTCCGGTTAACCTGTAATCAGTATACGGCACGTTATACAGCAGACAGATGTCGCACTTTGTTCATGTATGGGGTACTGCTGATAAGTGTGATGTGATATAGTGTCATTTGACCTATTCCTCGTCTGCACAGCCTATTATTCCTGCTACTGTATTTGTTTCTGTGCACATTCATATTATTTATGTTAATAAATGGAATGCATGTGTTACAGAGAATGTACGTCAACATATTGATGTCTGCATGTTGTTGTGTCTTTCGGCTTTTCCCGGTTAGGGGTCGCCACAGCAGAACTCCGGTCCACTAATGATTGGCAGATAGGTTTTATGTGCCGAGATGCCAGCCCTGACGCACAACCTTCAACGAAGGTACACCCATTCACGCATGTCTCCATGCAGAAGACGCTCTTGCTGGGAATTGCACCTACGTACTAGCTGACCTACACAGGCCACTCCATTACAACCGGCGCAACCAACCCTGGCACTCCTGTGTCCATAATCGCATAGCTATAGTTTCTCCAGGCCACCCGTGTTGAGTTTCCATGCGTAACAGCCATTGTCCACCTGATATCACAGCCATGACACACCTTTACACATTGCCCTCTCCAGGACGTTAGGGCCCTACACACATTTTGTACTGCCTCATGTATTCACAGGGTCTCCCTCCATTTATATTTGCACATACGTGCCTTTCCTGATATTATGGATTACGAACATTTTACGGGTTACAGGTGTACGTGGTCACAGCATGAACTACATTCTGTCTGTGGGTAATGTTGATGTAGCAGTTCAACGATATTATGGCCACTGGTATAACCCTGCCTCTGGTGTGAATAGCGGTGCTCTACTCACTCTTGTGCAGCTTTATCTGACATATGCTGCAAGCACTTTATAATACCTTAGTTGCTCTAGATTCCCTTCACAACCCTTGTGTATGCTTTCTTATTTCGGTGTTCATTATATATATATATATATATATATATATATATATATATATATATATATATATAATTTCATATTTCTTTATTTTATATCGGTGGATATTTATGTATATATATATATATATATATATATATATATATATATATATAGATATATATAAAGTTACAACTGTACAAAACAACATACATTTGCTATGCTGGGAGCTGCTTACACCCGCGCAGGTACACTTGCATCTCCTTATTGTGAGTTACATATGTTTACTGCCACTTCTTTGTGCTTACGTGTGCCTTATTAATTATGACAATACCACTTTGATTGATGTAATCCGGTTAATGGCCCCATGCGGAACACACATCCACCTTTACATGTTTAAAAGTTGGCTTTACAGCACAGTTGCATTCATTACACCAGAAAATGATATGTGCTATAGTCGTACTTGAACAGGGAATGCCTTTACGTTAGGCGGATGCTCTAACTACTACGCTATTGGTGTTCTGCCTCATTTATATGTATACCCATGGTTCATAGCTACCCTAACTTACACAGCAGGCATCCATTCTCCTGTTGGGAAAACCGCAGTACTACTCATGTGACATTCCCTATTCCCTACTGCTCTGAACCCATGCTGCATGTTTACTCACTCCAAGAATATTCAGAACTCCAAAGCTTATAGTCCTGGCACATACGTGTGTTTGATTGTCAGGTCTGGGTTTAGGCTTGTCCGACTGGTTACCGGAACTGCCCTGTACCTATTCAAATGTCAGACGTAGCACATGGACAGAGTTAGTCCCAATTTTAACATTCTACCTGTGTTTATAGACGCAGGGGTTTGGGCACCTCTGACCACATTATTAGGTTGGCACTACATAGTATAGGGTGGGAGGTGGTTCCACTACATAATACATGGTGGGAGGGTGTTTTCACTGGTGCACATGGACAGAGTTGGTCCCAATTTTAACATTCTACCTGTGTTTACAGACGCAGGGGTTTGGGCACCTCTGACCACATTATTAGGTTGGCACTACATAGTATAGGGTGGGAGGTGGTTCCACTACATAATACATGGTGGGAGGGTGTTTTCACTGGTGCACATGGACAGAGTTGGTCCCAATTTTAACATTCTACCTGTGTTACAGACGCAGGGGTCTGGGCACCTCTGACCACATTATTAGGTTGGCACTGCATAATATATGGTGGGGGGTGGTCCCACTGGTGTTTCCCTTCACATTTGACTATTTCATTCATTCATATATACAATGAATATTATTCTGGACATCACTTATGAATTCACTACAGGTATGCAATAGTACTGTCAACAAATGTTACAGTTGGTTGGTGTACATATGTGTACAGACCTCTGTGATACTCAGGGACTAATTTCAACAGTGACAGGGACAAGGAAATGACAAATCAGGAACAATCACGGACACTTCTACAATATTAGTACTATTAACTTGAAACGTGTTGACAGATTCAGAGACATATGTATTAATACTTATTTTCTGCAGTTAAAAGCGTCTATTACTCTTAATTATTGTCATTAGTCATTCAAGTGTCATTCAACACCTTTCCTCCAAAGGTCACTAGTTTTGTGAGTGATTAAGAGGCTGGCCAGTTATTGTGCAAATGCTCTGACCATTGGTAGGGTTGCTACATTTTCATATGTACAGGATGGGATATATTCTGGGCACACTATAATCTGAAAGAATCCACCATGTCATGGTCAATGAGGCTATGAAATGTAAGGTACTACATAAGCCTGCTCTGTTTGTGTTGGCTATTGCAATTGGATAGCAATGGCTGTAGTAGTAGTAGCAACAAAATACTCATGTTGAACAATTACTGCTGATACTTGCCCTTTTTAATTCTGTAACTTTCCCATTTCTGACATGCTGTAAAAGTCTGCACTGTTGCACAGCAACCTAGATATGCCTGTGAATAATAATAGTATGTTACATGGATATTACTTGCATATTCACCCCACAATACTATCTACTTAAGTAATCATATGCATATTTTACCACTGATAGTGCAGCATTTAAACAAAACATGTTTCTTCAAATTACCACCACCCAGATCATACTCATGAGACATGCAAACAGCCTTAGTGTACTGCACTAAATGAATTAAATCTAACCAGAATCTAATATATTAAGTACCCCAAGAATCACATAGTACCAATTATTCAATTCAAAATAACATTACAGTTGTGCTGTTCATTATGAAAACTATTTTATTGCAAAATTATTGAAAAGTCGAACATTTCTTGTTTAAGAGGATTTCTCACAATCTTTTCTATTAGTGAGCAATTATTACTATGTTTGACCTCTGCATAAGACTTTAATGATATCACAATTGTTTGTTTTCATTATTGTGTAATATGCTTTCAATAAAAGCAACTGAAACACAGTTCAGGGTTAGGTCCTAAAATGCTCAAAACGGGTTCCTATCGCATGATCGAAAATTGTAAATGGAGAACGCGCATTGAGCGAACTAGATTGGTCAAAACATCAAAACATTGCGTACGTAACACGGAAATCATTGTAGAGAATATTTTCCCTTTACTTCAATGCAGTGCGATCTCAGAGTAAGAATATTTAAGTAGGGAGGGTGTGGGGGGGGCAGGGGGGCTTGTCCCCCCTGCCTACAGCGTTTAGCTAAGTATACTTTTTTATTTTTATTTTTTTATTATATTTTCGAAATTTCAAACATCACTCATATGGTGTCGACCATATGGTGTTCGATGTTTGAAACTTTCGAAAATATAATATAGACCTGCTCAAAACTATAATGAATGCAGGAAAAGAAACAATTTTTTAGAAAAAAAAATCAGTTTCTGCTCAGACATAAACCAGTGAATACTATATATTCTATATATTTTTTGTCAGAATGTTGTTCATCTGTATAAAGTACTTACGCATTGTTAAAGCCGTATGTCAAAAGATGCCATATGAAAGAGAATAACATATTTGTGTCTCTCATTTAAAAATCTTAATGGAAGATCCTAATTAAAAAAAAACAATTTGTATAACTGAAAAGATAAAGAAAAAATCTTAAACTCAAAGAAATCACTGCCAGTATGCACCTTGAAACCACACTAGTGTTAACCTCTGTTGGTAAACAGTGAACACAAAGTTTAACATCAGGGAGTTAATCCCATGGTGATGTCCCTCTTCTGGGCCAGTGATCAAGGAGCTTCAATCCTCACCACTGACACCAGTGGTGAACATTCATAGAGAAAAATAATAGACACACACAGTGCTTTCAGATGCAGCTCTCTGCACCAAATATATTTCCTTTAAGAGCACACAGGGAATGCACACTCCAGACCTGTGGCTGGACTTTCTCTCCAGACCCCAAATAAGACTCCCACTGATGCAACTATAGAGTCCTTAGCTGGATGTTTCAAACCAAGTCTTCCACCACCCTATCTGTGAAATCAGTGCTCTCAGTGTCCCTTTTCCAAGTAGCTGACATACACATCTCTTTGAGATTTGATTTTCACACACACACACACACACACACACACACACACACACACACACACACACACACACACACACACACACACACACACACACACACACACACACACACACACACACACACACACACACACACACATACATGCACACATACACACACACACACACACACACACACACACACACACACACACACACACACACACACACACACACACTCCTGGGAAAGGTGGGCAGAGTTTACTCGCTTTGCCATCTCCACCCAGACTATAAGGTAGATACCCTGCCACCAGCCAGCTACTTTAAGGATCTTACCAGGGTACCCAATTACTCTCAGCTCTCAGTAAAATAAATACTTATACAAATTGTAATGTTCAACCAAGCAGCAAGACTTTCAGGAGCATGCAGCCATAGTGCCACTAAATAGATGCAAGTGCTCTCAAAGGTTAACATATTTTCTAAAAGACCAGCCACAATGAAAGGTTTAGACATATTTAATGACAAATATAAAAACCATGAAAATAGTGAATATCTATTTACAATAAACACCAGAGTTTCAGTTCACAGGAAGTTTAAAAAAACAACACAGATGGAAAGACTTCACATATACAAAAAACAATATTTTGCTAATCTCATTATATTTTCCTAACTGACTGAAAAAATACTGTTCCCTACTTACTTGCTAGAGCAAGCAAGATAAAGTTAGATGAGTGTCCCTTGTCAGGTCTAATAACAAAGTGTTAAGTGACTCTATCATATCTCTCACTATTATCTAAATACAATTTCAGTGCTAGCAACAGAATGACACTACATCTGGTCACCTGACTCTGTGATTCCCACACTACCCCATTACTAGCAACTGAGCCAGGATTTGGCACAGAAGTATCACAATACACACATGGAACTTTGTTAAGGCTTAATACAGCATCTGAAAGCTATAAAACAATTCCAACACTTCTACCCTTCCTGCAGAAAGGCTTTTCATAGACAAAAGTTATAAAACAATTCCAACACTTCTACCCTTCCTGCAGAAAGGCTTTTCATAGACATTGCATCCCTGTCTGCATTCAGACCTAAGAGATAGAATCTTTATGGCCTAAAACAATTCATTTAATTCCAGGCTATTTTTCTTAAGGGTTACCTGGCCTGAACTTGACCCCTTCCCTTCCAATATCCTCTGTTACAATATTTACAATACAGCAGTTACAACAATACAGCCTAACATACATATATATTTTTTTCTGCCCAGCAGGACCCACTGTTGATACATTTTTAACACAAGCAGCTTTACAAATACATTTTAACATAAACATCTGTACAACTCAGTTTGATATTCAAATGACATATAATTCTTTACAAAACTCCAGCTAGCTATGCTGGCATATGTTACACATGCACTGCCCAATTCTTTCTGGCACAGCTGGTACTACCTCACATCATCACACCTGTCCTGTTGGAAGCTCAGCAACTTTACACTTATCAAGTAGTTGTTAACCCAACCAGACATGAAGTCAGCTTAACAAGATTGTTAGTAATAACTTTCAACTGAGCAGAATAAAATAACACTGGAAGGTAATGAACTTTCCCCGATTCCTTATTGTAACATGCATGATTCACTAAGTGAGACTACATATCAAAAAGGCAATTCATGCCTCCCTAAATTACTTTTCTGTACCTATGTAGCTGAAATTAGTAGCAGTAGAGTTCCTTATGATCAAAAAGTACACTACCAAAATCCTAAATTTAAGCACAAAAAAAAAAAATAATAGTACCAAACCTCATTTTAAAAAATGAATGAAAGAAAAAGAAAAAAAAAAGAAAGTCTAAAGTACTAGTATGGAACTTTATTCAGCAACCTGGCATCTTGGCACTACTTGCCTTCCAAAGGAAATTTGACCAGCATATTCACCTCATTTTATACACCAAACCAGATATAACCTCGTAGCAATTAAAAAGTTAATCGATTAATTGAAATCACATTTGACTAGACAAAAACATCACAAAGATGAAAACAGTCATATCAATTGCTCCAGCTTATATCAGTATTCATTTCTTTAGGACTACATTGTAATATTTCAGAATGAATTTTGATTCTTCAGCTAACAACATATATTCAACATTCCTATCATAGTTGTCAAATATATAATATGAGCCTATACATTTGATGGCTTCACCATTACTAGCATGTTGCTGGTACACATGTATTGCTACCACACTCAAAGGTGAATATGCTTTATTATCTTATAACATGCTCATGTAATGACTTTAACCGTACCTTTGGTCTTACCTATGCATCAACAAGATTGAACGAATTTTAATGTATCAAAACTACACCTGAAATTCAAAAATTGGGTATAATCATTAATGTTCCAAGATTTCCCTTTTTCCATAAATTTACAAGCATTGTATATACCACATTCATGCATACCGAATGTATCACCGTTTTTATGTGTAAGAAATTATTGACCACAAGTTTGTCATGTAAACCAGAAGACCTTTTGCATTAAAATATGTATGTAAGTATATAGCAATACTGTAGCTAGACTAGTTTCAGAAGTGAAGATATGTCAGTTTCTAAAGATATGTTGAAATTCTTCAGAAAATGGACCCTAAGTCTATACTAAGTAATTCATAGCAGTTTCACTGTTCATAACATAACTTTTTGGATGACTTTTTTGTTGCCAAAAACATTTTGAACACATCTGTAATAAGTCAAGAGAATAACCTCTGTTAAATAATCTTTCAAAAATTATTTCTTTAAATTAACCTGATCTTATTTCCCCACAGTATTTCTTTTAACTCTTTTTCTGTCAAGAGCTTGACTGATTTTATCAAAACTTAAAAATATAATAATTTTATTTTGGGAGGGATAACACCCCAACACAAACACACAAACGTAGACATCATGAAAGTGGTTGTTTTTCCTACATCTCAACCTGCATCTCAATTTAGTATAATTTATTTTGAGGTCACTGTACCTCATCCTAAAGGAACCTACTCTCTTTATCAATGGCCATCAGCAAGGACATTAACAGATACAGAACTTAAGATGAATTGCATTTACACAATTGCATCAAGAAGGGCAGCATTTTTTTCTACTGAACTGTGAATAACGCAGATTCAGAAACCTGCACTTTGATGAACCACATAACCCCATGACAGCAAGATTGTGATACAAAGTAATTCAATCCCTGCCACGCTCTGAAACTGCCCAAAGACAAACATGGCATTCATAGGTTCATAGGTTCATAGGTTCATACTAGGCTATCTGCCCTAGGGCAATTATAAGCCTAGCCAGAGTGTGTGTGGCTTTCACCACCCCTTAGGATGAGA
Source organism: Protopterus annectens (assembly GCF_019279795.1). Lineage (NCBI taxonomy): Eukaryota > Metazoa > Chordata > Ceratodontiformes > Protopteridae > Protopterus > Protopterus annectens. The sequence goes on from NC_056744.1 coordinate 293,174,652, forward strand.
ATACTATACCCATTAGTTTGCTGTGCCTCTGTCCAGCAGTGACACAGAGATGATTCCCGGGGTAAACCTATGATCTCCCATCCACTCGTCAAGATTTCTCTTGAACAGAGTCAGTGAGGGGCTCTGCCTCACATGGACTGGGATTCTGTTCCATAGTGTAGGGAGTCTCTGGGTGATGAATCTGTCCCTCCAGCATGTCCTATTTATATCCGTGTTGAGGTTTAAGTCTCTTGCTCTCGTGGCTCTGGTGGATTTGGATTTTTTGAGGTGGAGCATGTCCATTAATTCCGGGTTGGACATGGCCTTGTATGTCAGGCACAGATCACCTCTGAGCAGACGGTATGCGACTGAATAGAGCTGGAGTTTCTTCAGTCGGGCAGCGTATGATATATGTTTGAGCCCCTTTATCCTTTTGGTAAGGAACTTTTGTGGTCTTTCCAACTGCTGCAGGTGTCGGGTAAGGTACATTCCGAAAGGGGCGTTGTACTCAATCATTGGTCTGATAAGTGAAGAGTACAGGGGTACAATGACCTCTCCTGATCTGGATGTGAATCCCTTCATGATCAGGTGGGCAATGTAGAAGGTCTTCCTAACCACTTTGGCAATGTGAGTGTCAAAAGAGAGGTTACTGTCAACTTGGGTCCCCAGGTCCCTGATAACTTCTTCCGTGTTTAATGGATTACCACCTATGTGGTAATTAGGGGTTACCTTGTTTTTCTCAAAGGGTATGACTATACATTTTTTGGCATTTAGCTTAAGGCCATGGCTCTGGCACCAGTTATCCATTTCTATGAGACCTCTCTGGAGGATGTCTGTGTCTGATGGAGTGTCAATTATGGTGCCCAGTTTGCAGTCATCTGCAAATTTTGTCAGCCACAATCCCCCTGTGTTTGCCTGCACTTCAGAAAAATAAATGCCGAACAAGAGGGGGCGCAGGACTGAGCCCTGTGGGACACCGCTCGTGACCGGCTTAGAGTCTGACATGGCACCAGCAACTCTAACCCTGTGGGTTCTGTCCTTGAGCCAGTTTGCAACCCATCTTGTGACATATGGGTTTACATCTAAGCTGGTGAGCTTTTCTATGATGCCCGAGTGGGGTATTGTGTCGAATGCTTTTGCTAGGTCAAGGTAGGCTGTGTGAACTGTCTTACCCTCATCAATGGCCTTAGTGACTGTTTCGAAAAAGTCGACCAAGTTCAAGAGGCAGGATCTGCCCTTGACAAAGCCAAATTGGGTAGGATCCAGTGTCTGTAGGTCCCCAATGTCTTTATTTATGAATTCCATTATGATCCTCTCCATAGTTTTGCAGACAAGGCTCGTCAAGCTTATGGGGCGGTAATTTCCAGGGTCCATAGAAGCACCGCCTTTGTGGAGTGGGACCACAGTTGCCGTACGCCATTCTTTGGGTACGTATCCTGTAGTAAGGCTAAGATTAAACAGCAGCCTTATGTGTGGGTTTAGTTCCTCATTGAGTTCGTGTAGCACACAGCCGGGGACACCGTCCATTCCTATTGATGCTGTGTTTTTTGCTTTAGAGAGAGCAGCTCTCACCTGGGCATCTGAGATGTTTTGGAGGCTAGACTCTGGTGGGATAGATATTTCTCCTTTTGGGGGGGAGGGAGGGAGGGGAGAAATTAGCACTGAACCTGTCTGCCAGTATGTTGGCAATGTCTGTGGGTTCAGTGATTTTTGTAACATTTTGGACTAATTCTGAGCATATCTGGGAGTTTCCACCCATGTTTCTAACATAGCTAAAGAAGGCCTTATGATTGTCTTTTGTGTCTTTAGCGATTTTTCTCTCAAAGTTGGCCTTGGATGATTTTATGAGTGATCGTAGTTTTTTGCTAGTATTGATCAGAGATGCCTTCCCTTTTAGGGATTTTGCTCTGTCATGTAGCTTTCTCCTCTTGTTATAGAGTTTGTTTATGGCTGGGGTCCACCAGACCGGGCGCCTGCCTTTGGTGGAAAGGGTCTTGATTTTATTAGGGATTGCTTGATCCATACTTTCCTGGAGGTGCTCGTAGAAGGCATTTGTAAGGGTTTCAGCAGCGTGGGTTGTGGTTTCCACTGGCTCGGGGGCCTTGAAGGATACCACTCCAATCTTAAGAAGTATGAAGTTTGCTTTTGAGAAGTTCTTAACTGTGGTCTTTTTTGCTGGGGTTGGGGGCGGGATGTGGATCTCCAGTGAGATTAATTTATGGTCTGATCTCACCAATGAGGGATATACTTCCGGTGTGGAGCATTTTGTCCCCATGTTTGTGATGATCAGGTCTAGTATATTTTCTCCTCTTGGGGGAATGGTGACTTGTTGTTCCATAGCATTTGAGTTTATGAACTCCAGGAACCTTTGGGCTAGGGTGTTGGGGCTTGAGTAATGTTCCCAGTCTATGTTTGGGTAGTTGAAGTCACCCAATATGATGGTGTTTGGAGAGACATTCATACTCTCCTGTGTCTTCAGGAAGGCTGTGTGGGTTTCCTGAGTTTGAGAGGGTGGTCTGTAGCATGCTACAAACTGCCTATGGTTAATTGCACCTGGATGGTCTCCGATGCTTCGTGCGTTGCCACTAACCTGGAGGTGTGGGTATCCTTTATGAATATGGATACTCCCCCTCCTTTTGTGGTTCGGTCCGGATTTTGGGGCCGGAACGCCTGATATGAGGTATAACCTGACAGTGCTGGGGTGCTCTCAGGAGCCTTGAACCAGGTTTCAGTCACAGCACAGACATCGATGTTCTCCATACTGAGGAGGGCTTCGAGGGCGTACATCTTGAGGTTTAGACTTCTGGCATTGAGCAGTATTACCCTTAGTTTTTTTCCATTTTTGTTTTCTAGGGTGGTAGGTTTATCATTTGAGCCTTGCCTAAAAAAGGCACTATGGGGGTGGAAAGAGCCTTTGCCAATATCCGGAAGCCCAGGGGTGACAGATGCAAGCCGTCCCTTGCGAAGCAGCGTGGCTTGTCAAGCATGTCATCCCAGGCAGACAGACATTGGATGCCCTTAGAATGACATCAGTAATTAAGCCAATTATTAAAGCTGATCATTTTGTCTCTGTATTGTGGCATCATTCTTGGTGAGGGTAGGATACTGCTCAGGGTCAGGGTCATACCGGCCTGGGCTACATAATATGAGAGCTCCTCTATGTCTCTTTTCATGTAGTCCAGGGAGGTATGTCTCAGGTCGTTCACACCGGCATGGACAATGACTGAGTCATACTTGTACTTGCTGTGGAGTGACCTAAGTGCTTGTGTTATGTGGTGGATTCTAGCGCCCAACAGGCAGCTTACTGTGATCTTTTCCTTGTTTAGTCTGGTGAGTGGGACGTCAGTGTGTCTGACTATGGAGTCACCTATAACAAGTGTGTTTGGCCTTAAGGGCTGTGACTGTTTAGCACACTGACTTTGAGAGCTATGTGTTGCATGTCTTATGTCTTGAGGTGGCAGTTGCTTGGGTGTCTGCTTTGGAGGCCTCTGTATTTTTGGTAGATTTTTGATCAGTGCCTCCGAGTATGTCTTTGTGTGTTTATGTGTTTGTTTTGCAGTTGTGATAGTTCTATGTGAAACTGGGTTTGTGGTGTGCGTGGTTTCCTTCTCCTCCTGTCTGGTCTTGCCAGTCCTGAGTTGAGAGAGCTCAGCCTCCAGTTTGGCTATATAGTTGCATCTCTCACATGTATTTGTGTTTTGTGGGAGAAGGAGTGGGTTGTCTGTGTACATGAGGCAATTGTAACATTGCCTCAAGATGCCAAGATTCACCAGCTGAACAGGAGAGGACGCTTCGACATGCTAGAAAAAGTGAAAAAGTTTGCTGTGTAACTGAGTCAGAAGGGACCTATAGGGAAATGGGTACTCAAGGGGATTCTAGGCTAATGTAGTACTTTGTTTAGTATATAAGTACTTTACCTATATAAAAATGCTTTAGGAGCAAGTGCTGAGCTTTTGAGATAGAGAATAGACTGTTTAGATTGCAAGTAGAGAAGTTCTAAGGGAAAAATTGAAGAGCAGATTTTACGGAGCCAGAAATAGTTTAACCTTGTTTAACCGGCGCTGCCCGATAGTGCTCTATGGGCAACTCTGCACTAAATCACGCTAAAGCGGGCTTTATAGCAGGGGGTTGAAAAGAGCTAGGAATTGACCCAAAATGGCCAATAGACTACAATTTTCTGGCTGGAACCACTGCTCTAGGGATAAATAGGCTGCTCAGTGCTCCCCACTCCCACTGGTGAACAAAGAAGCTTCCCTTTATCCAAATAAGGATACGGAATAGCACAGGAACCAAGCCAAAGCCCAGAACCAAGCCAGAGCCCATTCATTCTGTTATTCTCTGTTAGAATACAGGATGCTATCTAAGATTCTTAGTAATTTTACAAACTGAATTACAAGGAACAGAAGAATAAATAAAAAAATCAGCACTTACTTTGCACCATTGAAAGTAAGATGTTTCCTTACTCTCCAACAGTTTCATGATCTCTGTCGCTCAATCTCTGTGTTAACACTGACTGTTTTTTCAGTGTAAATGGAAATCTGTGTTAATAATTTCATTTGCTAATAAGCACTGTAATCGAACCAATGTATCTCAGTTGGGTAAGAACATCTCAAAATGTTTTGAAAGCAAATTCATAGAACTTTGAACTTACACAAGCTGTCTGGATAACACATAATGAATTAGTAGGCAATAGTCAGTGCAGATTTCATTGCTGAGTAGAAAACATTTAAACCTGAATAGCTGTGATACTGAAGAAATGGCTGACTGCTTTTAAAACCCAAACAGTCACATGTATATTCATTGATGCAATACTAATTACTCAATGTCCTTTGAATTAATTCTTTCTTTAGTCAGGCCTGAAGAATAAAGCTGAAGTTTTTTAAAGCATCTGTCACTGGATAGCCACAGTAAACCTGAAAACAGATAAAAGCTGGCAGCGTGCAAACTACCAAGTCATGAACGTATGACATAACCTCACACCAGAGTACCGCTGCCTTTGTCACTTTATGTTCTTGGAGAAACATCATACAAAATTAAGACATACCTCACTTAGGATATTTGGAATCATCAATATTATAAATTATGTTCACAAAAATATATTTACCTTTATTTTACAAATAGAATTCTGCTGTTGAGACATTAATTGGTTTCAGGTAATAGAATTTACAATGTTGTACTTGTGATCTTTAATACATACACATATATTTTTTTTGGGGGGGGGGTCTAAAACTGTTAGGTCTTGCTTCCATCGTAGTCCTTGCCTTTCATTTCCACTAGTATGTATTAAATAATGCATACAGAAGCAATCATTACAGTTTCAACACAGCTACCTCTACTGGAAGTGAACCCAAACTGCACCTTCTACCTGTCCTACTGCAAAACATGTAAGTTGTGTCATCTAAGACAACAGGATGCTTAGCAGACTAGAAATGGGAATTGCTCATGTCCATACCTCTCAAGTGTACCTCATTACGAGGAACGTACCTCATTTGGGGTCTTAAAAAGTTCATGTTCCTCCAAGTTCCTCAAATGTTCCACATTGAAAGACTCTGTCACACATTCAGTCTTAGGAATTTTTTTAGTGAAATTCATTTTAAATAGAAATGAATCATATTAATTCATTAACATGTCTTCTTTATAAGTAAAACCAGCATATTTTAACCATCCTATGACCTTCCTAGTTGAATTTGTTAGTAAGCCATTAGTATGTGTTCCACATTTTGCCCATTTGTTCCACATTATGAGGGCTAGTGTTCCTCATTTTAGAGATGGAAGGTTGAGAGCTATGCTCATGTCTCTATTTTATTTCATCTCAATTACACTCCTGGATCATAGCCAACTCTTCAGCAAGGAAGAGCATGCACATTTGCACACAGACCTAGATGCATGCTAGCACTTGTGTTGCGCACACACACACACACACACACACACACACACACACACACACACACACACACACACACACACACTTATTTGTTTTTTATGACAGCATGCAGCATGAGCTTTAGTCAACTATAGGTAGAAGAAGAAGAGACAAGAGGTATTGCAGACAAAAGGATACATAAGGTCAGACCACTGGAACTAATTTAGTTCATAATGCTACTGATGACAATGTGAATACGGTTTGTTCAAACATCTGCCTTTAAATGTCAACCTCCATTACAAGACCATTTACAAAACAGGGCACATGCTTTTGAAGTCACAACATGAAGGACATTATAGACAGTTCAGAAAATATTCACATGGACTATTGCCATACATGTTTTGAATTCCACCAGACAGCTGACCTTTGATACAGATTGTGGTTCTGTTTGCTCTTTTACACAGACAGCGCTTATGATTACATTTTTTGCACTTCTTGCCCAGAATTCAACTCAAACAGGAAATCAGATTCTGTGAACAAGTCATTACATGGTAATCAAGGTGTAAAAATACACGTTTTTTTATGCTGAAGTCCAGCTGAAAGTGCCATTTCCTCATTTTTTTTTTATTTTCTTGTTTGTAAATTAAACAGGAAGTGTGCAGCAGGATGCCTTTGTATCCTTTGTAAAGGCTAATAACTTTAACACTTTTCTTTTCCTTTTCTCTACGATAAACATAACTTTTCCTCTTTGGGAAGTGGATTCATGTAAATATTTCTGTACTGTGAGAAGCTCTGGTTCAGTGTATTAACTATTTCTTGGTGACGAATAAACACAAACACTCTTTTTCCATTACCAGAGAATGGTGCAAGTCATAATGAAAAAGCTGCAGTAAAAAGCTCTTCATTCATAAACGCAATCTATACAGAATGGCTATCATTTGATTCTTTGAGTAACTACCTAGCTAAACATTGGCTGAATGATTGCTTGAATGCTTTTTGATTTAAGCTTGCTGATATAGTTGACATCTATGTATTTAACCTTTAATGGATTTTTTTTCAGCAGAAGAGATCAAGAAGTAATTTTGACGGGTCCAACAAATTTTCAGAAGTTGTCCATTCTCCTCTGACTTAGTCCAGAGATACCTGAATGTGTTAACTATATCCGTGTAATAAATATACACGTATAGAAAGTCTTATTACACTCTTAGAAGAAGTTTGTCACCCATTCCACCTTGACCTAGTCAGGTCAATGATACCTAATTGATGCATTTAGCATTACTGCTGTGGAACAATGGTGACTCAGGCTTTGCAATCCATTTTAATCCATACAGCAATGACATTTTTTTCTTCAGTTTTCAGTTTTATGTACTTGAACTATATCTGACCTATTGCAATCTTGCTGAAACACGCCAGTTTCAAATCATATTGAGTAAACATTAAAAAATGGCAAGGTATTTGCTGTGTGATAACTTCATGCATAGGTGTGTGATAAGACAACAGCAACAGCCAGAATTGCTTTAACATTCTTCAGAATGGTATTAGTTCTGTAGTTATGTGTAGCATTAAATCAATTTTGCCTCACATCATAATTTGTAGTAGTTTTCATAATTAGAAATTAGTGAATACAGGCAGAAGAATGACGCCTTTTTATTAGTGGTGGCAAATTCAACGCACTAATAAAGGATTAAACTACATATGCTTTTAGCAGACCTCTAGAATTTATCAAAATAATTTTATTACATAAATGTGCATACACCAGAGGGTTTTTTGTTTTGTTTTGTTTTATTTTTTGGAATGTTTACAATAATTCTGTTATGTTCTTTTGAAAAGGCCTTTCTGACGCACTCACAGTCAAATAAACAAAACTGCCATGAAAGGCAAAACAGTTTTCCTGTATGAGAATGTAAAGCTATGGGGATGCTATTGTTCTGGTCTAAAAGACCGTTGGAATCAAATCTGTTAAAATTGTTTAAGTAACCAAAAAGCCATTCATATATAAGGGGCTTGGCATTATCAGGAACACTGTTTTACCTGGCTTTGTTGTATATATTCATTCACTGTTCTAATCAATCTGTGCAGAAATGATTTAGCAAAGCTGACTCTGCAATAGCAATGTACTATTGTGAAGGCTTTCTTCAGTATCCTACATAAACTGCCTGTAATCAATAGTATGCCCTGATTTAATGGCACTTACACAGACCTCTGTAGTCCCCATACTGTATGTAAGTGTTACCACTCTATAGAGTAGGCTGAAGAGATAAGAATTCATACATCACAAGATCACAGGTAAGATAAAATCACATCTGCTCTTCCTTTCACTGTCTTTTTTCTGTATCAGCCCTACAACATGAAGTTCTGGCTCATAACACTTTAGCTCACTTTGTCATACCCTGGGTTGGAAACAAATCTGGGGGCCTCATATTTTTATTTTTTATAACACCATTGAGTCCTTTTTTTATTACTAGCCTGTGTTGGTGTCAGTTTTTTCTATTGCTGTACCTAGTGTTTCCTACTTCCAACCTTCTGAGGCAGTAGTCAGGGATGAGACCAAGGTGCACCAGATTGGGGTACACACCATATAGCTCCCCATGTGTCATTGCTGTCGACACTATTGCAGGCTCATGATCAGTGTACCATACACCTCAGATGTGGCTTACCAAGCATGTAAAATCCTCACAAGCACTTCAATCTGTGAATCAAGCTACTGTCAGATCTGCAGTACCATCAGCCTTGCACTCTGTACTGTGAATCAAACCAATCTCAGATCTACAGGCAAGACCCCAGCAGGTTCCTCTGATGTGAAGCATGGACAGTATTTATGAGGCCTATCTCACCATTCTTTGGCACTTGTTTTAAATGTTGTGTTCCTGCATGAGGCCGCATGCAGTAGGTTGCAACATACACTGTATAGACACAGGTGATCTGATCGGACTGTTAGTTTAGTGTTTGCATTGTTCTCTCAAAAACTTTTGAGCTTGTCCTCCTCATCTGTGAGTGGTTTTCCCCCATGCTGCGCTATGTGTCTTAATTCAACAGCATGAGCTGCTTGTTACACTACTAATGAAGACTAGCTAATCCACTCCGTCTGTTGAATCTGCATCACTACTCTGTCCGCCAATAAATGCTAGTCAGTTGCATTCACTGGTGCTTGAACCCGGGTTGCTGATTTTGTTAAAGCAATGCACTGTACTCTGCAGCTCTCTAGCCCAACCCAACTGCTTTCTGCTTTCACTTACAAAATACAGATAGACATTACAGTGATTTCCCCCAACAAAACCATCTGTTCTATCAAACAGTTAAGCTGTGCTGTATTCCACAAACTAAAATTAACATCCTACAAATAGAGTAACCTGCACACTTCTCTAAAATTTATATTATATTAACTTAGTAAGTCATGTTTCTCTCACCTGTACACTTCTTCATCCAATGCTTAAAATACTGGACATTAACGAAAGTGGGAGGTCAACTAACTTATTTCCCTTTTGTTGCCAAACTCTGAGTGCTTGTTGTCTTCAGGCAATGTTGGGACTGCTTTATGCTCACTGATAGCAAACTTTTAATACAAATGACTCCCTCTTTCTCTCTGTGAAAGGTGCAAATACTTAACTACCTTGGAGACATCCCTCACACTTAAACCTATGAATAGTGAGCCTCCTGCACTTGTAGACTCAAGTTTAAGTTCAATTTTGAGTTTATTGGAGTTCCTGAACCCAGGCTCCATATAATAAACGATAACATAAAACTGAACGCAAACCATTATCATAAAATAACCACTGTAAAACTAAAAACAAATATGAATTAAACAAAACAAATTAGAGCTAAGCCAATTCAAACGTGTGTTTTAAAACCCTTTTTAAAACCTACTAAGTGTATGAGAATCCCAAGGCCAATCAGGCAGGCGTTTCCATCCCAAACAGTCTTGGTAGCCAAATAAGTAATGACCAGATGATTTTAGGATGAAAGATGGAACTATCAGTAGGCCTTGTGTCCTACCTCAAAGGGAACCACTGGGTTATACCTCTACGGAAGATTAGAAAGGTATGGTGGACCACAATTGTGAAGTGTTAGACTGACCAAAACAAGAATCTTGTAGATGATACACTGTTTGGCAGGTAGCCAGAGAAGATTCTGCAGGGTGGATGTAATATGTTGGTATCTTGAAACTAATGTTAATGCCCAAGGTACAGAATTTTGACCCGGCTGTAAATGAACAAACTTAAAATCGGGTAGTCTAATTTGTAATCCATTACAGTAGTCCAAGAGAGAGAAAACCAAGCTATGCATCACCATAGGGAGATTGTTAGAAGGTATAAGGTGCTGGATAAGGTGATAGTCTGCAGATGAAGTCAGTAGGACTTGACAACAACCCAAATCTAGTCCTTAAGTATAGGTCTGTAGTTAAGTGTCACACAAATCACAAACCTTTGACACAAAGATACCCTTATCACCTTGACAGTGAAAGACAGGTGATCAAACAAAAAGAAAGAGTCTGTCAATGTTGCATAGACTGTTGTGGTGCCAGTCTTAGAGGACTTTGTCTATCAAGTCAGGGATGATATCCAGACCATATGGAAGTGAGTTAAGGGCAGTCACAGAGTCCTCAAGGAAAGACAGATAAAGCTGTGGGTCATTATCACAGCAATGGTATTGCAGACCTCTCAAATGGATAATGTCACATAGTGGCAATAGATAAATGCTGAACAACAAAGGTCCAGGAATGGAACCCAGTGGTACCCTGGGAGAAAGATGAAAAAGAACTAATCCTAGACACCACCCTCTAATTATGTCTAGATAGGTATAGATTAAGTACAGTATACCAGAGGTCCCACAGTAGTGCTCCAGATGGTCTTAAAGAATAGATTGGTCCACCGGATTAAATGGCAGGGAAAGCTCAAGAAAGGCCAAAACAGTATAGTATTGATAATGATCTCAAACAACCATGAGATCATTAAAATCTCTGGTAAGAGTTATCTCAGTATCATGTCTTGCCCTAAAAACAGACTGGAATGGATCCAGGATGACTCCAGCCAAAGTTAAACTACTTTCTCACGGATCTTACCAAGATAGGGAAGATTTAAGATAAGATGATAATAATCAAGATTATCACAATCCAAACCAGATTTTTTAAGAATTGGGTAAATGAGAACCTCTTTTAAATAAGAGGGAAAAATACCCCTCTCTTAAGAGAGCTGTTGATAATTTCAAGCACCAATCGAGCAATGGGCTCCTGGAAAGCCAACACACATCTAGAAGGACATGGATCCAATGAACAAGTGGTATTTTGCATACTAGAGGCAAAGACATTAAGGTTATCAGTGTCAGGAATAGCAAACTGCCCCTAAAATAAATCATTGGATGTCTCTGGATGACCAACTATAAGGCAAACAGAATTTGGAGGAGGAGAGAGGATCTGATGATTGCAGTAAAGACCAGCCAATACACATTCATCTGAGGACAGAGAGTGCCAAGCATAAAAGAAAATGTAAATTTGCTCAGATAAAAAGCCATTTGGGTGATTGGCAGCCTCAGAGGTCAGTCTAGAAAGATAGACTTTTGATGACTGATCTCTGAATGATAAAATTGATACTGATTATCCACTGGAAGTTTGTCTTCTAGCATACCCACATATTTCCACCTCTATTCCAACCTATAACCTGTTCTTCTCAGAGATTTTAAAGATTGATCAAACCATGGCTTTTGGGGGACAAATCAAACAGGACATATTTAAGCATCCTAATCAAGAGCTTACCCCAGTATCATATCATAAATATTAACAAACCAGAAAGAGAGAAAGATGAGAGCGCAAACTTAAAGATCTCAAGAGGGATGTTTCTATAGGCAATACAGTCAGTTGTAGGTAGAACAGCACACACACACACACGCACACACACACACACACACACACACACACACACACACACACACACACACACACACACACATACCACCACCACCAGAACAATCAGGCTGAAAAATGAAGGAAAACCCAGAAGGAATTAGGACCAATAAAACCCAAACAAAGTTTGCATCTAACCAGGTTTCAGCAGTGATCACTAGGTCATGTCTCGATTTAGGTCAAACAAAATGCCTGATTTATTATGGACCAACCTAGCATTAAAATACAAAGCCCATTGACCAACTGCAAAGCAAACAGAATTTGGAGATGGAGAGAAGATCTGATGAGTCGAATTTTGTTTATCTGCTGTTTTGCCCTGATATGTGGGAGGCTCTGTCCTCAGATGAATGTGAATTATCTGATCATTATTTTATTGCTAAGATTGCGCTCATCAGTAATAGTGTTAGATTTAGATTGACTGACACTGTGTATGGGAATTTCCCTTACAGTGCAAGGCCAGACTATTGGTCTTTTTAGATGAGAGCTGCACTTGGTAATGTGAACAGGTATAAGTGTATGTCTTAAGAGTATATTTGTTTGTGTCTTTCGGCTTTTCCCGGTTAGGGATCACCACAGCGGAACTCCGGTCCGCTAATGATTGGCAGTAGATTTTTTTACGTACTGGCTTGCCGGGCCTAACGCACAACCTTCAACGAAGGAACACCCATTCACGCATGTCACTACACAGAAGACGCTCTAACTGAGAATCGAACGGGCAACATCTAACTGTGAGGTGACAAAGCTACCGCAGCACCACCACCGCAGTCCATGTCTTAAGAGTATATATACATCTTAAATGATGAATGAAAATGAACAGCTCGATTTTTTTTTTCTTATACCAAGTTTAAAGTATATAATGGAAGTGGATAGTGATAATTTTGACTTAAAAATTGATAAAGAGCAAATCATTACTCTGCAGAATAAGCAATAGTTATTATGTCATCAAACAAGTAAAAATATGCAAAAGTAATATAATTACAAGTAATGCAGACCATGGAATAATAAAAATAGCCATATGATCTAAGAGAAATGAGGCAAAATAGCTGATAAACCTCAAGAGAAATTAGGGTGGAATCAGTGAAAACAAGTATAGAAACAGAGCAGAGAACACAGAACAGAACATTGCTTGAATGTATAAGTTAAATAAATACTATGTTAGCATCCACTAAAATATGAGTAATAGCAGTCCTCACCAACATCTTACAAAGTGGTCCATACTGGCTAATGAAAAAGAAAATGAGACACCAACAAGCTTGTTGGCTCCAATAAGGTTCAAAAGCTTGTCATAAAGGCAGGCCGTAGCAGGTATCCAGGAGAAAATAACAAAAGCAACATGTTAGATCCAATAAGGTTCTAAAGCATGAGACTCATGTTATATCATCCAGAAAAAAAAAAAATGGCAAACTTGTTAATTCCAAAAATAATTCAATATTTATCAAAAAGCCAAGCAGCAACAGATATTCAGAAAAACAGCTTGTTAGACCCATTAAATTTCCAAAGCTTGTCACGAAACCAGGCAGCAACAAGTAAGATCTACACATGCCGGAATAGATCTAAAGTAAAACATAACCAGCAGGGAAGTAACCCATCCTGATCCTTCCAGAAAACGGACATCAACAATTGAGATAACAAGGAAGCTAGATTTATGGACTTCAGCAGCAACAATCAGGCAATCAGGCTTGAAAAAATATGTTATGATAACTGCAGTATTCCAGCCCTCCAAAAATCTTCCACACATTCAGAAACAAAAACCTCCAAAGTTGTCATCCAAAAAATAATCAAAAGTACTCACTGAGCAAAGACTCCACATTAGTGCCAGGATTTCAGTCCAGAGCCAATATCAGGTTCAAATAACTAGCCCCCAGATGACATCAAGAAACTGCTGAGGGTCAGCAAAAGATGCAGAGCAAACTGTTTAGTACAAATTACTTACCATATTGGCAATCACAAAGGCTTGTTTGCCGCGGTGGTGCAGAGGCTAGCATTGTCGCCTCACAGCAAGAGGTTGTCCCGTTCGATTATTGGCTAGAGCGCCTTCTGTGTGGAGTCTGCATGTCCTCCCCACAGTCAAGTGATGCTAAAGACATGCAGGTAGGTGCGAGTGTGAATGGGCATGCCTTCGTTGAAGGTTGGGCGTCGGGCTGGCAAATCGGCACCATAAAAATCCACTGCCAATCATGAGTAGACCGAAGTTCCACTGTGGCAACCCCTAACCGGGAAAAGACAAAAGACATAAGTATTGGCAATCACAAAGGCAAAGGCAGTGGTCAAACAATTGACTAAGAGCACACCAGCCATGCCAAAACATCGGACAAACCAACTCAAAAAGTATGAATACTTGTACACCAGTACACTACTGTGTGCTACTGCAGATGAGATTCATGGCAACCAACCTGCCACCATCTTGAAATAATTAAGCTTTCACACTCACCTACACCACATTCCCAACAAAATTATATTAAATTTTCATTTGTTAAGGCAAATAAAAAAAAATCTTTGCCAAAGCCTCCTGGAACTACTAAGAAGAGGTCCCAGTGGAAGTTCTCTAATTAATCTCCTCTATCAACACCTAAGTCACCAACAGTTGGATCACTCCCAATCTTGTACTTATAAAAACCCTAATGACAAAAATGTCTTATTGACTAGTGACTCAATTGTTAGGCATACAGATCCACCACTCCCAAGGCTGGAGAGGTATAGAGTTGAAGTCAGCTACCATTCAGGTGCCAGGATTTCTGACATTACAAAAGCACTCTTTTTTCTAGGGCAATATGACTACAACATGGTGGTGATACATGTGAGAGTGAATGACATGGGATGAAAAACCCTGAGGGACTTTCAGGGAGACATACCAGAACTTTCCATGCATTTGACAAATGCAGGTAAGACTCTGCTTCTGACTGGAATATTTCTTTCACCAAAAATGATGCCCAGGTGTAAAGAAAAGATAGTTGGCTTCAACAATTGACTGAATAGTTGGTGTCATTCTTGGGGGATCCAATATTTGTCAATATTGGATAAGAAGATTGATAGTCCAACTTACTTCACACAGGAAGACCTGCAACACTCATTCAAAGGCTTCCACATATTAGATAAAGCTTTTGTTACCACAGAGTCCAGTTAATGGACCTTCCAGTGCAGCATTCTTCAGAACACACTTTGTACCATAGTAAGGTGAATATTTTCAACGGCAGAAGTTTTAACAGCAAACTGTCTGATCTCAAAGCTCTCATGCACCTGGAATATATCCATGTTTGTGCAATTACTGAGACTTGGTTTAAATGTAAGGAAAGTACTCCATCCATTCATGGTTTGGAGTCCAACCATGCATTCAGGACTAATAATAACTGCAATGGCAGCAAAGATCATGCCAGCCTGAGACAGATTCCCAGAGACCCTCAAATAGATCTCATAAAACTTAAAATCACCATAATTAAGGCAAATTACTAACTTATAAGCTGCTATAGGACACCATTCATGTCCTCTATATGATCTTGATAGACTCCTGAAAATATTCAAAGAAATCTCTATTAAAAAGGACTCTGTTATTTTGGGAGACTTTAAGAATCACAAATCTGACTGGAGCACCTATACCTCCAATGTAAATGTCTCTGGAACAGAAAGCTAACAAACTGACAAGACTACATAATATTCTGCAGCTAATCCTCATGAATATAGGCCTCTATAAGTACTGATATCTCCTTTCTCAATTAAGGCAGACCATAAACTTGTGACGTTTACTTTCAGAATTTCCAAAGCCCCTGAAGCTAATACACATGAATTCATTTATCCAAGACAGGTAAGCTTCATGCAATTAAATGGCAAAATGGCAAAACTCACCTATGACAGCACCAGCTCAGATAATGATACTGCAGTCAGCTTCACAAAGGAGTTCTACACCTCTACACCTCTTTAGAAGAATGCATAGAATTAGCAGTCCCAGCCAGAGCAAAGTGCAGTGGAAAATCCAAAACCAATGGTGGCCCATCAACATAAAAAAAAACTTTACAACAAGATAAAAATTCCTTAAAACAGATAACAGATCCAGAAGTCCTCATAGCAAGGGTACAAAAATATAACCAGGGAAACGGGGAAAAAAAACATTAAGATTAGAAAAGCAAGCAATGACTTAGGATAGCTTCTGAAGCTAAGAATATTTTCAAGTCCTTCCTTAGCTATGTTAAGAATCTAAAGAACAAATGCCTATAAAAAATGTCTGAGGTATAGCTAGAGCAGGACAAAGGGGGGCAGCTGCCTCAGGTACAAGGTATTGGGGTGCAAATGGCAGATGCTGATGGTTCAGTAGTGAAGTTCTAGCATTCACAAAGGAATGTGCTGTCACAGCTGAAGCACATGTAGAAGTGTTTCATGTGTGGTATTTTATCTGTAGAAACTCACTTCTAATGTTTGTAGCTAGCAGTTTTCTACAGGTTCAATCGGTACCAGATCCGGGAATGCACAGGATGCCAGGTAACTTAACTACACTTATGCAGTTCTCAGAACTTGCCCTAAAGGGGACCTCCCCCTCCTACCTAAAATAATTGCTAATATATCAGCAAGTAAGTTTAGTTCAAACTTCACACTTGAAACACCTATCCAAACTCCCTCCCATTTTGCAGAAACCTTTACAACCCTATTATCACCAAGGGACATGTTCTGAAGGTGTAATTAAAGACCATGGGAGCTGACAATATACTTGAATGCCTCCTCAGAATGCATAGCCTAAGCTTAACCACAGAATTTATTCCTAAATTATGGTGCGCCACAGTGGTGATTCCCCTCCACAAAGATCCACATACTTCTGTCTGCAAGCAAGAGTGGTAGACTACGGTCACCCACAGCATTTAGATCTTTTGTTACCTTTTATTACAAGGGATACACACACACTTGGTAGGACTTCTCTGCCACACAGCTGTAGGGTCTATATTTTTGAATCAGTAATGTTATTTCATTCTCTATAAAACTGTTCATTCAAGGATGCTGTGTATCTACTTATGTTATGTCATGACATGTGGCTAGAAATACTTGCCCACTCCACCATTGTACTAGTATGGCAATGTCAGAATGAATATGTGCCAGTAGGTCTGTCACCTGTGCTGTCCTACCTACAATGCAACAGTCCTTAACACTGTGGTATCCACCTTGTTAGTACAGAAGGTAGCTGCAGTGTGTGTTATAGACAGGCCTCCATGGGACTAGGCCACATGCAATGTGGAATTGCATCTGTTTCCTATTACCTTTATTGAGTGTTCTGCATGTGCCGCTGCTGCAAAGATTATCAGGCAAGCATCCATGCATAGACTGTACACCAGTGCAGCCACATCTGCCATGTGCACTTGTATCTAATGTGTGTACAAGCAACAGTGCTCACACGCAACTATATGCATGTCCTGATTGTTATTCCATACCATGGTTGCTAAATGAGTGCTACAACACATGCTGCTGTTAGCTAGGCTAAGTTATACAGTGATGGTAAAATCTGCCACACCAGCTTCAATCCTGCAGATAAACAGAAATCTTTTTGCAAACACAGCCACATATATGTATGTACAAAATGTACAAGCACAGGCCTAAGTTTACAACATCATTTCTGTTCTAAATCTTTCTTAAAACCTCTTCATTGTGCTATTATTTTTATAATATTCTCTCCCTCTCTCTCTCTCTCTCTCTCTCCCAGTGTCTCACTCACACATTCACACACTTGACAAGTAACAACTATATGGCAGCAGCAAAGCCATAACTAGGGCAAAGCTATTGTTATAGCGATACCATATGAACTGGACAATCTCTAACATGCAGCAGATTGTGCATGTAGGCAGTGCTGCTCATAATCGCATAGTTTTGTGCAGTCCTGCATACTGCTTCATCCACAGTTCCATTATGTTGTGCATCCCTGTAATGTATGAGGCTGTCAGGCAGTGCTGGCAGATGCACACTTTTACCATAAATATTCTGAATACAGTATATGTTACAATTATGTTATGAAGGTAAAAGGCCAAGGTATTGGTGACATTATTCTGTACTTTATTCTTCATTACAAAGTGCCCAACTACAACATATATTTTGATACGGGAGGTTGTACTCAAAATTTACATTAGGTTAAAGCAGCCATCTACTCAGAAGTCATGATCAAAAGGCTTTATATTTGATCTGATGGGCAGAGACAGACAGCAATGCCCAAATATGTACCCTCAAAAGGTCCAGACTTAGTACCTCATTACACCTCTCTCTCCAATGTGTCTACTATGCATTTGCATAATTTTATACAAACAAAAAAATGTATTGCTGACCTGTTGAACTATATCAATGTAAAATTATGTTACTAAGCTTCTTTTTAATTATGCATGCAATCCAACATATGTGAATCTTTTTGCTATAACTGCTATTATATCAATATTGTTTAAAATTGTACTTGTTTAAAAATATACCACTGGAGCTTTCCTCTTTGGGTCTCCACTGAAAATGGGCCACAAGCCCAGTTGGACAAACCTGGTAAACAAATGTCAATAAATAATAAATAAAATCTTCTAGGACCACAACGATATGTAATTTCCAGAAAGTCATCAAAGTAAAGGGATCATAGCCTGGCCTCAAAAATCTGTTAGTATAGTCTTATTAATCATAGTTACTTGAACCTGCAGACTCAGCATGCAAACTATTGGCTATAACTGATGAGTACACCTATAAATATATACTGAAAATAACCAAACAAACACTTAAAAACTGTAGATTCACTGTTTACCTTTACTGTGTTGTTTTAATTCACCATACATCTACTAGTATTTAAGTCAAAAGATGTTTTAGTAATATATTCACAAGTTTCTACTGGTTTCCTGATCTTCTGCTCACTGCTCAAAACACATGTATCTGGATAGTTTCTACAAAATGTGAGTTCTTATATGCCTTCACTTTGTCCCTCTTACCACCTTACTCATGTATGCTAACCCCAACCCTGCTGCTGCCTGCAATGCCAATCTGCACACTACCTTATAAAAAAATCCTTTCCCTAACCATACCGCTACAAAAGATACTCACTCATAACCTCCCACACACAGACACACACACACAGACACACACACACACACACACACACAGAGACACACACACACACACACACACACACACACACACACACACACACACTTGCACACTCACAAACACACACACACACACACACACACACACACACACACACACACACACACACACACACACACACACACACACACACACACACACACACACACTCACACAAACAAACACACACACACACACACACACACACACACACACACACACACATACACACACCTCATGTAACCACATAGCACACAACATTACACCTATCACCTTACTTAGCCCTTACTCTGGCAATGACTCTAACCCACAAACACTCACATGCTCACTCCTACCCCTAATACAAAATTTTTTAGTATATCTGAAAGTTTCACCATTAGTAAACAACTCCACTTAACCTCCATGCATGTAAACTTCATACACCATAAGAAAAGTCAATGTTCCCAGTATGGACATTTCTGGCTTTCGAAAAACACCACCTTTCAATAAAAAAAAACACACCTCCATTGATATTGCCCATAAAATTGAACTATAACTATACATATGTGTGTGTGTGTGTGTGTGTGTGTGTGTGTGTGTGTGTGTGTATGCGTGTGTAGATATATATATATATATATATATATATATATATATATATATATATATAAAATGGAGAGGGAGAGGAACATTTTGAAGATGAATCAGGGGCACCCCTAATGAGACAGTCATAAGCTAATGAGGTACATGTACATCAGTGTGTGTGTGTGTGTGTGTGTGTGTGTGTGTGTGTGTGTGTGTGTGTGTGTGTGTGTGTGTGTGTGTGTGTGTGTGTGTGTGTGTGTGTGTATGTGTGTATATACTTAGTCATACATATATCTGGGTCTACCTGATAACGGCGAAAGCTGGAAACGCCGACGACGAGAACACCCAACACTGGAAGATCGACAATGGAGATGACCGACAGTTGAAAATCCCGACACTGACAACACCGACATGTCAAACGAATGCTAGTGTGTAAGTATGCGGCAGTGATGGATGGTAGGGTTAGGGTGCAGGTAAGGTAAGTGTGCGATAGTGACGGACTTTATGGTTAGGGTGCGAGTAAGGTAAGTGTGTGATAGTGACGGACTTTAGGGTTAGGGGCGGATTAAGTGAGTTAGGGTTAGGGCGTGGGTCAGGTGAGTGGGCGATAGTGACAGACTTTAGGGTTGGGGCGGGTTAAGTGAGTTAGGGTTAGGGCGCGGGTTAGGTGAGTGTGAGATAGTGACAGACCTTAGGGTTAGGGTTTGGGTTAAGGTTAGTGGATAGATAGTTGTGTTTGTAAGGTTTAGTGTAGGTTTGTAAGGTTTTTGGTGTGCTTGTGTTGTGTGTGTGCTTTTTGGACAGGGGATTTGTTTTGTTTGTTGACTGTCGGGATTGTGCTTTGTCGGGCATGTGAAGTTTCATGTTTTTGAACGTTCGGTTTTGTGATGTCAGTGATTTCGTTGTCGGTGTTTTTTCATGTCGGTGTTATCTATATATATATATATAAATATATATATATATATATATATATATATATATATATATATATATATATATATATATATATATATATATATATATATATATATATATATATATATATATATATGTGTGTGTGTGTGTGTGTGTGTATGTGTGTGGTGAGGAGTGGGTGATGTATTTATTGTGTTCAGTTATGGTACACGGAACATTTTCATCTGCTGAAATTTGCCCTTTGCTAGTAATGAACTGCTACTGGTTCTCTTATTCATGCACCAGATATGTTGTTCATGCTCCACTATGTATAATTTTTGTTACATGGCCTACTGCATGGACCAGGCTAAGATGGATACGTAAATCAGAGCTTACTGAGTAACACTGGTGTAGTCAGGGACACTGTATTGTAATTAATGATTTAACTTTCCAGTTCTATATTATGCTCCAGTGATGAGTATTGGTGTCTACTATCTCTTATGTCATACCAGGGTTTCCAGGAAATCATGATGGTGATGCAGACAGTCTTTCACCTACTCTTTCTGTACTTGACAAGGAATATGCTCACACATGCATCACACTTAAGGTTTGCTCCATCATGGCAAGTAGTCTCGCTATGCTAGTTATGCACAGTTCCACAATGAGCATTTACAGTACTGCATCCTCTGACATTACATATCTCCTCCTGTGCGTACTGTAATCAACCCACTGCATGACTACTATGGTTATGTATATTGGCAAGTGACCTGTTATTTTGGCTGACACCTTACTGGTTATATTTCATGTCTCATCTTATAGATAATGACACTCAAGTGATGTGTAGGGACCATCAGTGTAGACTGTGTAAAAGACATGGTAATTGTCTACACTTGTATTTCTTTCCACAGTCTTTTTCTGTCAATGCTGCTTTTAATGCTCACTGGTAATTTCACCTGTATATCCATGCCCTTGTTTGTTGTCAGTATTTGCAGCACCATAGAGTTACAGAATCAATTGCGATTACCAACACTCCCTTACCATGAGGCAACTCGGGATTATGGGAATGTACCAATTAGATTACAACAGAAAGCTGTGGCTAAAGAGAACCATAGGGACTACACCATTACAGAAGTAAAATGTACCAAGCCTGGGGACAATTACTCTGCTACAGCTCAGGCCTTAAAATGATGAAACTGGAATAGTACTCTTACACATTATACTAATACTAATAGTAAGATGCCACTTGCATTTCAATAAGTATTATAAATGCTTTTATTTATGTACATGGCTAACAACCACCAGGGCCTTAATAAGCCTAGTTGTGAATTCCAACCTAGTTGTGTCCCTATGTTTCATGGCTGGTTATTAGGAGAGGCTATGTTAGTTTGGAAGTTTCTAGAGGTTATGTGGGGGGATGTTCATTTGGGCATTGCTGTCTGTCTCTGTCCATCAGAGACATGGAGACCAGACCCAAATGAATTTCTAGTTTCTCATCTATTGGTCAAGGTTATGCTTAAACAGGGTTAGGGAAGAACTCTGCATCACATGGATGGGGAGTCTGTTACAGAGCATGGGGTCCTTTAGGTCACATATCTGCCTCACCAACATGTATTACTTATGTCCCAAGCAAAGTGTAAGTCCTTGCATATAATTGTTCCAATGCTGCTCATTTTGTGGATGTGCAAAAGGTCCATCACAGCTGAATCCGATGATAGCTTGTATGCCAGGCATAGATCACATCTCAGAAACCTGTATGAGACAGAGTATAGAGAAAGTGCTTTAAGGAGATCCGTATAAGACAATGTGTTTGCACCCTGGATTCTCCTGGTAAATCACCTTTGGGGGTGTCCCAACTGTTGCATATGTCTGGTCTGGTATATGTCAAGGGGGCATTATACTCAATGATAGGTCTGCTAAGGGCCAAATAAAGTGGCACTATGCCTTCCTTGGATATGGATGCTGTCCCCTTACTTATATGTTGGGTGACATAGAATGATTTTCTCACTACCTTGACCACATGTTAGTCAAAGGCCAGATGACTGTCTGCATATATTACCAGATCCCTGACTACTGGGTCAAATCTTAGGGGTGTCTTATCAATGGAGTATTTAGCCTGGGTCCCAGTTTCACCAAAAGGCACTATAATGCACTTCTTGGCATTGAGTTTTGATCTGTGACTTTGGCACCAGTGATTTTTCTGTGTTACTCCCTCTTGTACTATGCTTGTATCATGGGGTGACTCTATTATAGCTCCCAATTTGCAGTCATCTGCGAACTTGGTCAGCCAAAGACCTTTGACATTAGCCTTTACCTCCGAAAAGTAGATGCCAAATAGAAAGTGACTGGTCTCTTAGTGGAAGTGGTATCACCAATTCTGATTTCCTGGGTCCTCTCTGTAAGCTAGCTGGCAATCAAGTGAGTTATATAACAGTGTATGTGCAGTTTGAATCATAGGTTCATAGGTGTCTACTAGGCTAACAATCACAAGGGCCTTTTTAAACCTAGCCATGCATCCCAAATCTCTAACAAATTCTGGTACCCTAGGCAAGGGTAAGCAGGTGTTTGGGAGATGAAACATTTACAAGCAGGGGCCTGTGAGCTGAACCATTTACAGGGCACCTGTGTTCATTAGAGACATAGGTGCCAAACCAGGATGAATTTCCTGTTCAGCATCCATTTGTCCAGATTACACTTGAATTGGTTTAAGAAGGAACTCTGTTTAACATAGATGTTCCACAGAAGGAATAATCTCTGGGATGCATACATGTTTTTCCAGCAGGTCCTATTTATAGCATAGGCATTGTTTAAGTCTGCTTTTTGTTTTGTAGATACGGAGGAGGTCCAACAGGGTGAGGTCTGACAATTGCTTGTATGCCAGGTATAGATCTCCCCTCAACAGCCTATAGGAGACATAATGCAGGGATAGGGCCTTGAGGTGGTCTGCATAGGACATGTTAATTAAGCCCTCTATTCTTTTAGTGAGGAACCTCTGTGTATGTTCCAATTGTTAGATGTGCCTGGTTAGGTACGTAAGGTGGCATTGTACTCAGTGATAGATCTGACGAATGCAGAATACAGTGGAACAATGACCTCCTTGGACCTATATGCCATACCATTGTTTATAAGTTGCACAGCTTAAAATGATCTCCTCACTGCTGTAGACACATGATGGTCAAAGGCTAGATTACTGTCTGTATTTGTCCCCAAGTCCCTGACTACTGGGTCAACTCTTATGGGTGTGCTGTCAATATGATAGTTACCAGGGGTGGATGACTTCCCAAAGGATACTATTATGTATTTGTTGGCATTCAGTTTTAGTCCATGGCTTTCACACCAGTTATTTGTCTGTGCCAGCTCTTTCTGGAGAATATTTGTGTCAGTGTGGGATTCCATGACTGCTCCTAATTTGCAATCATCTGAAAACTTAGTCAGCCATAGGCCACTGATATTGGCCTTTACTTTAGAGAAGTGAATGCCAAAAAGAAGCGGTCTCAGGACCGATTCTTGAGGGATTCCACTTGTGACTGGCCATTTTGTAGACGTGGACTCCCCAGTTTGAACTTCCTGGGTCCTGTCTGTGAGCCAGCTGGCTATCCACCAGATGATTTAAGGGTTTACACCTAGCCTCTTCAGTTCGTCAACAATGCCTGAGTGGAGTATTGTTTCAAATGCCTTGGCCAGGTCAAAGTAGGCAGTGTAACCTGTTTTGCCCTCATCCATTGCTTTGTTGACCTTCACAAAGAATTTGGTAGTAAACACCTGTTGATGTTTTGCATGTGGTCTTCTATTTTTAAAGAAGCTCTGTGGTATTAACACTGCACTGCTCTTTGTTATACCTTCACAAGTTGCTATCACACCCTACTGCTGAAAGTCCATGTTTACCACGTAACACTATAAAAAAAAGATCTCCCAAAAATCTTGAACATTCAAACCTGAATGCCCAAAACTGTGATCAGAAGATACAAAGAAATCCACACCCCTTGCTACTTAATAAAAATCGTCCCTGAGGTCACCATTGCTGAAGGAAAAGGCATATATATATATATATATATATATATATATATATATATATATATATATATATATATATATATGTTCTTAGGTTCATAGGTAATCAGTATTTGACAGGTTTTGATACCACTGATTTTATTGGTGGTATCGTTTGGTTATGGATGATTGCACATTTACAAGCTTCCAGCTTCCTCTTTTTAATAGAGACATAGGTGTCAGACCAGGGCTAAAGTTATTATTTCCCATCCACTGATCTAAGCTGTGCTTGAATAAATGCAGGGAGGAACTCTGCTTCATGTGGATAGGAAGCCTGTTCTAGAGAAGAAGTAATCAATTTAATCACATACGTGTCTCTCAGTAATCAATTTAATCACATACATGTCTCTGCAATGTGTCTTATTTATGTTTCAAATGAGACTGCATTTCACTTTTGAGAAAAAAAAAGTATCTTTCTACTTTCATCACCAAATCTGGAGAAATTTACCCTTTTGAAACACACTAGAAGAAAGAAGAACAGAAGTACAGAGTGCCATTTCGTTCTCTGGTTTTGAGCTCTTCAGATGTTGTGAATAGTGATCTGTGTAGGGGAGCTGTTCTTGTAATTTATTACTGTTGTATAACATTTAAAACAACTCCAATAGTATTTTCTGAATTGGTTGTGTTCATGCATATCATCTCTTCCCTCTTAGAGTGTGGTGTGTGCTTTCTCCGATTAAAAACAATGTCAACATTATGATGCATAACTTGGGAGAAATTAAAAGTCTGGGTCTGTAAATTAGATTTATTTGCCATACAGTCAAATCCAAAGTACAATGAGTATTTTTTTAGTCATTTATCTCTCAGCAGAAGAAGTGATTATTCCCACAAAATACCGATTTATGCCATTTCCTGTTAATCTGTCATGCTATCCCTTTCTTAAATTCTTCTTCATTGATACAGATGGATCCTTGTTGTATAATATTATTGTGAAATGCCTGACACAGTTTTTAAATTCTATTCATATTGTAGAAAATTTCTTAAACAGAGCAGTTTTTTTTGTTTCTATCAGTCTCCTTCTGATACACACTTAGTTTTTTCTTTATTCATATACCTAAATGTTTCCATGCCTCAAATGTCATGCCAATTATAAATCAAATGTTTCCTTTACATGGTTAACACATATATTCTGTACTTGTCTTATAACTGCTTTATAGGATATACCTCTGTAGCTGGGTTGTATGCATTTACCCTACGTGACTGTGGAACACAGCCATTTGATAATGAAATACTGGGCTATAGAAACACTACAGAGCCTCCATTGTCTGGATTGCCTACCTTTTCTATGAATTTTCTGAACTATCCAGTATGTAGTCCACTATCTTGGGCTGTCAATATTAAACTTTCATCTTTTGGTTGAATTCATCTTGCCTGAGCAATTCATATGTCAATTCTTAGTCAGCATGAGGTTGTTCTATTAGCTCTCTACATTTTCTGCTATAACTGGGGTCTTCTCATGTAGCTTTTATTTTTCCCCCTGATTCTTTGTATTCTTTCTTTTCATTTTTTTTTGCACCTTCTGTTCCCACTGTTTTTTATCCATGTTTGTTTGTTTTTCCATGCCTGCTTTGTTTCCTAAAGGCATCTGCTAACCTAAGCAAAAAATTCATCTTAGTCTTATTTTGTTCATGTTTTAGAATGTTTAATATGTTTGAATCTGATTGTGTCAACAGTTATCTGTCTTTTTGATCATATCTGATTGTGTTAAGAAAATTCATGCGTGGGAGGAATATTTATTTGAATGTACTTCTCAGAATTAATATTTTGTAGTATTTTGATTGTTCATTTTAGAAAACTCTAATATTATTTTTTATTGTTTTCTACATGTGTTCAAAAAAATCTTTATAAACCGGTATTCCTTCATGAAAATAAATATGTATGCAATCCCACAATCACTGATCTATATGTAATGTTGATTCCAAGGAGGCCCATGCCTTATTGGATCTATATCGTTTCAATGAAACAGTGTTTCGCCGAATACTTAAACGTCAACACATAAACAGCGAACTAAGCAAACATCGAATTTCAAATACAGCGAAATAAATAAAACTGAAATGTTATAGTTGGCCAAGTAAACTGTTAGCTTCCTTGATACGTGTGACGTAGCCATGTTGCATAGCAGAGTTACAACATGGCTAACAAACTATGTAAGTAAGATTCAACAGTTGT
The DNA here is from genome assembly GCF_019279795.1 of Protopterus annectens. Classification (NCBI taxonomy): domain Eukaryota; kingdom Metazoa; phylum Chordata; order Ceratodontiformes; family Protopteridae; genus Protopterus; species Protopterus annectens. The sequence continues at coordinate 293,201,138 of NC_056744.1, forward strand.
GAAATTAAACTGTAAAATATTTCATGTTAGCTATCGTAAATATACGTTAAAATTGTGCACATACACACTATACGATGTTGAATGATAGTTGTTCATCACTACAGAAAATGGTTAAATTACATCAGTCATGACACTAAAGTGTGCATACAGCATTCTGCATCTGTAATCATGGCTACTAGTGCGTCTGCAGGACCTGGTGTGCTAGGTAACAGTTACATTACAGTCAATTCGCAAAAAGGCAAAGAAATGTTAGCAATAGATGGTTATTTACACAAGTTAGAGAAGGTGTTAAAAACAAGGAAATACTGGTGTTGCCAATTGAAAAGTAGTCAGAAATGTAAAGGTAGGGCAATTACATCAAGTTAAGGCGTAGAAGAAGTCTTATTAAAATCACCCTGTCATGATCATGCGTCAGACCCTACAGTAGTGGAAAAATATAAAGCATGTCAAAAGTTAAAGGAAATGGCTAGCGTTTGCAGAAGTACTCCTGCATTAGTTGTGGACGATGTACTAGCTACTACTTCTTTAGAAAGCATTGTCACGTTACCAACCAGGAGATCAATGCGGCAACAGGTCAATAGAGTTAGGCATAAGAAATTATTGACAGACGGTAGTCCATCCACACCTCTCAGTATAGTATCTTTAGATGCTTACAAATTGAAACATTCTACATTTCTGCAAGAACAAAAGGTAGACATACATTTAAATATCCATGCATTAGTATTCACAACTAAGAAGAATCTTGTAGATCTTTGTAGAACTGATATATGGCTCATGGATGGTGGATTTCTCACAAAAGGCAGATTTTGCAGGCAACTGTATAGTGTACATGCTCTAATTTCATGTGGTGGTAAACAAAAGTGTGTCCCATTACTATACTGCTTGATGACTAAAATGTCATTTAAATCCTACAATTTTATGTGGGAGTGTCTGTTTAACTTATTAGCTGCGTCACATTTAACTCCTACAGTCAAATATTTGCTTTGTGACTTAGAACTGGCTGCTATAAAAAGTATTACAGAAAATTTTGTAGATCTATGCAGTAAAGGATGTTTATTTCATTTCTCGCAAAATGTATGGCATAAAGTTCAACAATGGAAACTCTCACATTTATAAGGAACATCACTTGAATTCCAACGTTCTGTAAAGAAATTAATAGCGCTGTCGTTTGTATCTGAAACTGATGTTAATCCAGCCTTTAAACAGTTGAGTGATAGTGCCCCTACTGAGGGTACAGAGCTACTTACTTATTTCTCGGATGTTTATGTACTAGGTCGTCTGCGTAAATAACTTTCAAAAACTGTAGCACCTATGCAATTTCCACCCCTTTACCCTATTTCCTTCTGGAATGTATCATCTTTAAATGACCAATGCTTACCATGCACCCAAAGCTATGTTGAGGGTTGGCATAGGTGAATAAGGTGTTTGTTGGGTAGGTGTATATCAGACATTCCAAATGTGATTTCAATATTAGTTAGGGAACAGAACATGGTAGACGAAGTGCATCTACAGCTTATGTCAGGATGTACAGTGTCTCCTAAGTAAAGGAAGTTTATAGAATGGGAACATCGCTTGCAAACTGTACTTCAGAAGAAAGAAAAGTATACTACGATGGAGTTCATATGCACAGTAGTTATGTTACTGACAGTGTAATGTACTACTAATATACTGTTCAACTCTATGCACCATATTTACTTGATATTGTTTTCTTATAGGTGAGGTATCGGAGTTTACTTTCTTAAAGGCAGTCACGGGTTTGGTTCCACATATTTGTATTTTCTTTTTACTGTATTGAAGGGTGTGACTGACTTGAATCTATGTAATTTGGATAGCCTAGTTCACAGAGTGTGTATTAAGTCACATTGGGATGTATGTTAGAGTGGGGGGGTGTACAATTTTTTTGTCATTTTCTTCAGTTACAGTAATCACACGAGGTTCGCAGTATTGGCCAAACAAAATATTTTGATGTTTTGGATTACGCTTATTTGGTACTTTGATGTTTGCTTAATTCGCTGTTTATGTGTCGACATTTATGTATTCGACGAAACACTGTTTTGTTTTTATGTGATAGACCCATCAGTTCTTGTATATCATTTGACAAGCATGAAGCAATTTTTTTGCTTTCCTATCAAACTTATCTAGTTGTTTTCGTGGCCACACAATCACCCCAAGAGGTAATTTAAAATAGGAAGTACAAGTTGATTTATAGGTTGAACTTTATTTCTAGATGTCAAAGCAAACATTACTTATTGAGCTTTGTTCTCATTTGTACATGTTATTTTGCTGCCATCTCATCTATTCCAAGATATCTGTGCACTTCTTCTTGTTCCAGATTTTTTATTTCACATTCCTCCTCAAGTTTTATAGTTTTTCAATTCTTCAGTTTGTCAAGACCAAATGACTATCCTTTGACATCTTTTAATGACTTGTAGCTGTCCTTCCAGCTATTAATCTGATGATTGATACAGTTTTAGATCATCTACAAAAAGCAGATGTGTTATCCTTTGACGTGATGATTTTATTGGAGTTAGAATGAATCCTTGAGCTACAATGTTAAGTAAACAGCTTAACAGACTAAGAGCAAGACAAAACTGTAATGGTGACAAAGAATCACCCTAGAATATTCCACACTGTATTTTTACACCCTCTATAGCAATTTGTCCTTTTCTGTGGTTCATCTGCAAAGTGGTTTGCCAGTTCTTCACAGCAACTGCAATAAAATTTACCAGTGAGTGATGGATGTTGTACCTTATTAAGCATTCTGTAATCTAGGAATGATTAATACTATTGAATGCTTGTTTGAAATCTATCCATGTCATACTGAGATTCTGTTCTTTTTATATGTCTCCATTATGACTTTGTTTAACAAAAGATGATCTTTTGTTCCACATAAATGTACTTTATTTTGCTTCTGTTCTAAGACCGTGATTGATTTTTTTATTTAAATGACTGTAGCTGGATCATTTTCTGTATATAACTTATATGCTGTTTGGAGACAGGTTATTAGTTAATGTTTCTTAGGGTGATCTGCAGGTTCCCTTTTAAGTATAAGCATGGCTTCCCCATTGTTAGCCAGTCAGGTGTCATTACAGGGTGTTCATATAAGCAGTTTTTACTCAAGGCTATACCACAGAGCAAAGCTGTTAATACCTTTAACCAAAGTTAGGTATAGCATGTGGACCCGGTGTTTCCCACTTAGGAGTCTCGTAGCTTTACTTGTATCTCAGTAGTAGTTACTTCATTATGATCTACAGCACCTGTATCAAATTTCCATACCTGTTCTTTTACTTCCTTATTCACTCCACCTTTGTGTTGTGTTCAGCTGGGTTCTCATAGATATTTCTCCAGAATGCATTTCATTTCTTCTATTCTTGGTGGTGTCTCAACTACTGTTATTTTATTTCCTAGCTCCATAAACTGTCTGTTTTGGTATCATTTCCTTATATTTCTCAGTGTAGCAGCCACGTTTTTGAGCCTGCGCTGAGATTTTTAATTGATTGTTAAAGGTGGTGTAACCCAAATCCTGATCCGTTTGAATGCTGTTTTTGTTTTAGCTCATTCACTTTTCTAACAATTTGTTTAGATAGATTTCCTTTTCTGTGCTCATCTAGTAGCTAATCTTTCACTTCATTTTCAGTTTCCTTTGTTTGTGTACCAAAGTTCTTACTTGTCATTAGATTAGATTTCTGTGCTATATTGTCATACTTCCAATGTCTTGATGCTTTTGCCTATATGCAGCTTCAAACATTTTTGCCTTTGCTTTACAATTATTATTTAACATTGATTTCTGCACATGAACTACACAATATCAGGTCTCGCTTATTCTATCTCTGCTCCATTCTTCTCTCTTTACTATTGCATATACCTGCGGTCTTTTTACTTTCTGTCTTAATACTTCATTTCTGATTCCTTTCCAGTTCACTCAGTGCTTTCTTGCATCCACACAGTTTTGTTTTTATTCAATAAATTAATGTCCTTAAGTTGGCATCTGTAGAGTTTGCTATGTTTTTCATGTCATTAATTTTTCTCTTTTCTATTGTTTCCCTTACTCTGGACAAAACACAACTTCTTTTTTGTTCTCGAGTACATCTCAATGTTTCCAGGCATCTCATTTGGCATACCATTTTTTTTTACTTGCAATCATTTTTTGTTGTAATCTGTTGGAGCAGGGTCTAACACTGTGGTAATATCGCTATCAACCTTAGAGGATTTTGCTCCAATTTTTCTACCAGTCTTCTTTCTTAGCTTCTTTGTTAGCCAACCAGTAGTCCTTCCTAGCCTGGTCAATCTTTTCTATCTCCCACTTCTTCCTGCACTCCTTTTTTCTTTTGATGACTTCCTGGACTTCTGCATTCCACCACCAGTTTTCCTTGTGTACCTTATTCCCATACCTGGCTCGGCCACATATCTTTTCTGTAGTCCTAACACATGCTGTTTTTAGGCGCTGCCATTCTTGCTCAATGCCACCTATTTCCTCCTGTTCTTGGGGTGCTAGAGCCCTGAGTAATTCCTTGAATTGTTGTACTTTCTCTCCAGTCAACTTCCAGGTCTTCAGCCTGGTCTCTGTTGACCTTAGAGCCTTCTCTGACCAGTGCTTACAGTCGATTGTGGCAACTAATGGTTTATGCTGTGGGCTGACTATTTCACTAGGGATGACTTTGCAATCATGGATTCTACCCCAGTGCCTTTTCTTTACTAGGAGGAAGTCTACCTGAATTGCATGTTTGCTACTCTTGTATGTGATCTTGTGACTGTCTCTCTTTCTGAACGATGAGTTGGCTACTATCAAGGCATTTGCCAGACAGAAATCTAGAATGGCTTCTCCTTCTTTACTCCTCTTGCCCTACCCATGTGGAGCCAGGCAGTCCTCATATACTGTTCTGTCTGTCCCGATATGTGTATTCAAGTCACCCATTAGCAACACCAATTCATGTTGTCCTTATTTAGTAGGTCCTGCAACTGCTGTCTGAATGCACTTTTTTCCTCACTATCACGACCCTGCTGTGGGGCATAGGCTGAGATTAAGAATATCAACCTATCATTACATTGGAGTCTGACTGCCATGAGTCGGTCATTAATTCTGATGATATCCCTCACTGCCTTCTGAAGTTTCTCTCTCACGACAACTCCTACACCATTTCTAGCCTATCCCCCTCCTGAGTAGTAGAGTCTGGATCCCAAGCTAAGTGCCTTTGCTGCGCTGCCCTTCCATCTTGTCTCTTGGATACATAGGATGTCCAGCCTTCTCTGTATCAGCATGTCATCCACTTCTAAGCTGCATGCTGTTAGTGAACCTACATTAAACATAGCAATTCTCAGTTCATATTTGGCAGTTTGGTTGGTTTTACATCCAGCTTTTGCTCAACAGAGCTATCCAAGGTAACCCAGGCTGGGCAACTAGACACCGGCTGGCCAGTAGCTTATTGGCCCAAGGCTGCTAGGCTTTATGGCAGGCACACACTAGCCAAAAGGGGCACATATACCCCTCCCACCATTAGCAAGGGTCCCTGGTGTAGGTCAGAGTAGGCCGGGTCCTCAACCCACATATCACCGGTAACTATCCATGCCCATTTTGGCAACATTAGTCAACATGACCAAATCACCTAGAACCATTAATTACACTATCTAGTGGCTAGCCCTGCCATGGCCCGCAGTCTGTAATCCATGTTCTCCTATCTTGAGGATACTGGGCACCACAATAGATGCCCAAAGAAGTTGGTCTGTACAACTCTTCCCCCTATAGGGCACCATGTAGAGTCTGTGCTGCTGCCAACAGCTCCATTCATTGGTGAATATGAGATAGATTCAATCAGCATGTTTTTTGGACATGAGAGAAACCCCACGGAGACACAGGAAGAATGTCCAAACTCCAAACAAGCATTGGTTGGAAGTCAGGATTGAACATTGTACCTTGTGCATGGGAGGTGAAGACCTTAACCATTATGCCATGTGAAAGCCCTTCACCTGAACACCTGCACTTATACTGGCATTAGTGCATCTGTCAGCCATGAAGAGGAGGAAATGTTGGGATCAGCATTATTCCAGCAGTGAGGAACATGCTGCAACAGAAATTCCTTTTGCCCATTACTGGTAATTCAATGTAAGGGGTCCACCCCTTTGTCATCTTCCACTTGGACTAGCCCTTGCGTAGTAGGCAAGTCAGACTCGTAAGCCAGTGTGAAAAGACAGGATCTGGTAGTGGGCTTATGGTCATGTGCTGCAATGGGATAAGGACTCATGGTCATGTGCTGCTACAATGGAATAAGAGCTTATTGTCATGTGCTGCTACAGTGGATAAGAGCTTATGGTAATATGATGCTGCAATGGTAGATGGGCTTGAGGCATGAGAGTAGAACAGTATGGCATGACAGCAACAGAAAACAGCAACATTTGGTGGATAAAATTATGTTTCATACAAAAAGTGTTAGCCATAATTATTTCCCTCTACCATCCTTTATCATAAAGCAAATGCAGTGTATTTCTCAGTGCCTTCCAACTGCAGTAGTGCACACCAGTACTTATTCCATAAGGAAAAACATCATATACCATCAAGACAGGTGAGGAAGGATTAAGAAGGAAAACATTTCATCCAATGTAATCATTATTTTGGTTGCCAGGATGAATTATTACCATCATTAGAAAACCATTAATATCCATTCTAGAAAGTACCATCCTGTATCAAAGGATATGATACCATTTGAAAGATTCAGTAGGAATCCACTATAGTAGGCAAAAACTCCTTGGTACAACTTTATTTATGATAACTGCTGAAGCATTGTGAGCTATGGCACAGCCTCCATTATGTATTGATAATTGTGTAATCTTGTTTTTACTATTTTCTGTCGTATTCTAATCTATCTTTATCAGTTATGAGTACTGTATGAAATTTATATATGAAGAACTCACATTTGTCTTTTTAACTCAAAACACAGTTCTTTCACATGTCTAGTAATCTCAGTTTAGATTATTTATGTGATAATAATTGCTTCTCCTTCTCCCTGGCACTAAGATGCTATGAAGATAATACTTCATACTGGAAAATCCCTAAAATACTTGATCGTTCAACTTTTCCAAATAGCTGGAACAGATTCCATTCCAGACAACACAATTATATTGAAATATGCCTTTATGCCTATCTATAGTCAGGACCTGCTTACAAGATTCTTTGATTTCCATCTGCAGGTAAGTTTGTCCCAATTAAGTATTTATAAAAATGATTCTATATTGTTAGATATACAAAAATGTTTTCAGTTCATGGTAGCAAACAGTGTTATTAATTATAGAATACCCTCAAATGCACAAACTTCCTGCCTTGCCTTTTTATAGCACAGGATCTAGAGAAATGGTTCATTAAGTCTAGCCCACCCTGGGAAATATTCTAGCAATTATCAAGATCTGTAGTTGTTGTTTTCCCAAGGCCTGAATGTGCATGATACTTTAAATCATAATACAATTTTGGACTAGCATTTTTAGCAAGATAATTTGTAGCCTTTATACCATTTAAATTTTTTATTCAATTATCAAAAACCTTATGGTAGGGGGTGTGGCCAAGATGCCAGTCTGATAGCAGCAGAAATCCAGAAAAATCTAACTAAAAGTATATTAAAAGGTAGATTAACATAGACTAATTATTATTTTCTAAAAATGAATACATAGTCAAGACAATTTTTTAATTATTCCTGTCAAGAAGTTTTCTAGTGGAGATCTCAACATGAGCAACTCGAAGAACCCACACCAGGAGAGTGCAGTGAAGAAAGAACTACATCTTATAATAACAAACATCCAAGAACTGTCACTAAAGCATGAGCAACGTGAAGAACCCACACCAGGAGAGTGCAGTGAAGAAAGAACTACATCTTATAAACAAACATCCAAGAACTGTCACTGAAAACATGAGCAACGTGAAGAACCCACACCAGGAGAGTGCAGTGAAGAAAGAACTACATCTTATAATAACAAACATCCAAGAACTGTCACTAAAAACATGAGCAACGTGAAGAACCCACACCAGGAGAGTGCAGTGAAGAAAGAACTACATCTTATAATAACAAACATCCAAGAACTGTCACTAAAAACATGAGCAACGTGAAGAACCCACACCAGGAGAGTGCAGTGAAGAAAGAACTACATCTTATAATAACAAACATCCAAGAACTGTCACTAAAAACATGAGCAACGTGAAGAACCCACACCAGGAGAGTGCAGTGAAGAAAGAACTACATCTTATAATAACAAACATCCAAGAACTGTCACTAAAAACATGAGCAACGTGAAGAACCCACACCAGGAGAGTGCAGTGAAGAAAGAACTACATCTTATAATAACAAACATCCAAGAACTGTCACTAAAAACATGAGCAACGTGAAGAACCCACACCAGGAGAGTGCAGTGAAGAAAGAACTACATCTTATAATAACAAACATCCAAGAACTGTCACTAAAAACATGAGCAACGTGAAGAACCCACACCAGGAGAGTGCAGTGAAGAAAGAACTACATCTTATAATAACAAACATCCAAGAACTGTCACTAAAAACATGAGCAACGTGAAGAACCCACACCAGGAGAGTGCAGTGAAGAAAGAACTACATCTTATAATAACAAACATCCAAGAACTGTCACTAAAACATGAGCAACGTGAAGAACCCACACCAGGAGAGTGCAGTGAAGAAAGAACTACATCTTATAATAACAAACATCCAAGAACTGTCACTAAAAACATGAGCAACGTGAAGAACCCACACCAGGAGAGTGCAGTGAAGAAAGAACTACATCTTATAATAACAAACATCCAAGAACTGTCACTAAAAACATGAGCAACGTGAAGAACCCACACCAGGAGAGTGCAGTGAAGAAAGAACTGCATCTTATAATAACAAACATCCAAGAACTGTCACTAAAAACATGAGCAACGTGAAGAACCCACACCAGGAGAGTGCAGTGAAGAAAGAACTACATCTTATAATAACAAACATCCAAGAACTGTCACTAAAAACATGAGCAACGTGAAGAACCCACACCAGGAGAGTGCAGTGAAGAAAGAACTACATCTTATAATAACAAACATCCAAGAACTGTCACTAAAAACATGAGCAACGTGAAGAACCCACACCAGGAGAGTGCAGTGAAGAAAGAACTACATCTTATAATAACAAACATCCAAGAACTGTCACTAAAAACATGAGCAACGTGAAGAACCCACACCAGGAGAGTGCAGTGAAGAAAGAACTACATCTTATAATAACAAACATCCAAGAACTGTCACTAAAAACATGAGCAACGTGAAGAACCCACACCAGGAGAGTGCAGTGAAGAAAGAACTACATCTTATAATAACAAACATCCAAGAACTGTCACTAAAAACATGAGCAACGTGAAGAACCCACACCAGGAGAGTGCAGTGAAGAAAGAACTACATCTTATAATAACAAACATCCAAGAACTGTCACTAAAAACATGAGCAACGTGAAGAACCCACACCAGGAGAGTGCAGTGAAGAAAGAACTACATCTTATAATAACAAACATCCAAGAACTGTCACTAAAAACATGAGCAACGTGAAGAACCCACACCAGGAGAGTGCAGTGAAGAAAGAACTACATCTTATAATAACAAACATCCAAGAACTGTCACTAAAAACATGAGCAACGTGAAGAACCCACACCAGGAGAGTGCAGTGAAGAAAGAACTACATCTTATAATAACAAACATCCAAGAACTGTCACTAAAAACATGAGCAACGTGAAGAACCCACACCAGGAGAGTGCAGTGAAGAAAGAACTACATCTTATAATAACAAACATCCAAGAACTGTCACTAAAAACATGAGCAACGTGAAGAACCCACACCAGGAGAGTGCAGTGAAGAAAGAACTACATCTTATAATAACAAACATCCAAGAACTGTCACTAAAAACATGAGCAACGTGAAGAACCCACACCAGGAGAGTGCAGTGAAGAAAGAACTACATCTTATAATAACAAACATCCAAGAACTGTCACTAAAATGAACAAATTCAAAAACAAAATGGATATTATCAAACAAGAATGCAGTAAACAACTGGAACTTCTAAATGGAATAGTAAAAAAAATCTGAACAGATTTTTGCCTTAGAGGAAACAGTAACTGACCTAGATACTAGAGTGACAGAAAATGAACATCACAATGAATTTCTTCTGAAACAAAACACCATGCTGATTGAAAAACTGGAAGACCTTGAAAGTAGATCAAGGAGGAATAACATAAGAATATATGTAATTCCTGAGAAAGAATAGGGTGCTAACATGATTCAGTTGCTCAATAAGTGTTTTTTGTCAGCACTAAACATGCCTGAATCCCTCTCTTTTGGAAATGAGAGGGCTCATTGGTCCCTGGCAAATCCAGCTTTATCTCTGAGGTCATCTAATCCCCGGTCTATAATATTTAGATTTCTTTCCTCACAAAAAAAGGACTTAGTGATGAAATCAGCTTGGACTAATTCTCTTATCAAGATGGGTGAAAAAGTTAATTGTTTTGACAATGACTACACCTCTACAGTCATATCCTGAAGAAAGGAGTGTGTTCCTCTAATTAAGTCCTTGAAAGAAGCCAATACGAAAGCTCAAATTCTTTTTCCTGCAAGAATAAAAATCACCTTGTCAGAAGGAGTGAAGATATTCGATTCCCTACAAGAAGCAGTAGAATTTATCCAAAAGAAGAAAATACTGTCGGAAATAGAAGAAATGGAATGGTAATCCCACAGTTTGAAGAGACAGGCAACAAAAAATGGATGGTCTGTGAAGGAAGGAGCAAACAAAATTAAGAAACTAAAGAACAAATTAATAAATTCCTTCTAATTTTAAATGCTTTGTTTTATGAATCATAATATATTTGATTCTGGAAAATCTCTATACTGTAAGGTAATTTGAATCATCTTTATTATTAACTTTCTATTTTCCTTTCTATATCTACTTCTTCTAATTACATATAGTACTAAGTATTTAAATGACATTCTCTTTCTCTTTCTCTCTCTCTCTCACAGTACATTACTGGTGTTTTATAGATGGCTAAATATAAGTTACACACACACACACACATACACACACACACACACACACACACACATATATATATATATATATATATATATATATATATATATATATATATATATATATATATTAGGTTCTTTTTTACCCCTGTGATCTGGTTAATTGGTGGGTAAATGACTGAAATGTTATAAGATGATTTCTGATTTGAGGCAGCTGTTGTTACTTCTAAATAGTTGTTTTATATGAAAGTGTTAATTTTTTTCATGATGTTGATGTTTTGTGAGGAAACTGGTGGTCTGTGTGACTGTTCTCATTGTGGAGATTCATGGCATGCACTGACAAGGCAGCTTGAGTGTTTTGTTTTTTTTTTTTGCTTTCTGTAAACTCTAAAAGCTTCAAGATTTGATTTCCCACTGAAAATGCTTTTTTTTTTCCTCACTAGAGACAACCTCTACTGTGCATGAGCCTATTTAGATATGCTTTAACAAGTCTATGGAGTTGCAGCTTGAGTAAACAACAGTGATGACATCACTTGACCTTTTGAACTTATTAAATGGCTGTATTTAGAATTATTTTATCTTGAAATTCTGTTATCCTTCACTTCGATACTTTAAATGATAAATAATTAGTTCTGATAAAAGTGTTTAACTCCTTTGAAAATACCTATGTTCTTTTATAGATGCATACATTCTGCAGATTCAATGACACTTTTAGTAACTAAATGACATCAAATGAACTAGGAGCTGCATTAGAAAACTCATTATGCATATTAACATTGGACTTATATAACTAAACCTTTAGTAATGAAACAGAGGGTTGTGAGGCTTTTTTGTAATAAGTGTTTATATATATATATATATATATATATATATATATATATATATATATATATATTTTTTTTCAACAGATCCTTACATGAAAAATGTAAGATAGATGACTGACAAAATGGTTAAAACTTCTGATGTTTCTTGAAAAGTCTTGGAAATATTGACAATTTTCTTAAACTTCAGCTTCTAATGTTTATACATACTTTGATCTGATGTGTATTTCTGACATATCTACTTATCAGAGGTGCTATTATTATATGTGACATATTCATATAGCTTCTGTTATATTGGACACTCATTTTAATGTATATTTCATGGACTCAGATTTCTTTAGTTGCTTTCATAATGCTTTTCTTTTTTGTTTTTATACTATATTCTAAGCAGAGATGGATAATTTGTGTATTTTGGTGTTGGAGAGGTGGTGGATGGATGGTTTAGTTAAGTTTTTAACTAAACCAGAAACTTTATGTTTCATGTATATGTTTGTAAATAGTTTTGGGTTTTTGAAAGTAGTGCTTAATACACATTATACATCAATGATAAGTACATTTTCAGTAGATTTCAAGTCAACACGGAAGAAAGGTCTTTCAGTAAGTAACAACATACACATTATAGTCAATGGCTTATAAATGTTTATCATTAAATATTAATGGTTTGAATAATAATGTCAAAAGAGCTGGTTTGCTTTAATATATCAAAATGCATAAAGCCCAGATCATCCTTTTACAGAAAACCCATCTATTAAAAAGACCTACAAAAATACTCATTTAATGGCTATACCATTCTGGCTGATTCATGTTTTAAGACTAAGAGAAGGGGCACTCTTATTCTACGGAAAAATACTTATACTATGCCAAGAATTACAGATACAATTTCAGATAAAGATGGGATGCTAAGCATGGTTATTTTGGAAATAAACAGGAAGTATTATACTTTGATTAATACATACTGGATACCAGGACTAAGTACTAAATATGTTGACAAATATCTGGATCTGATTACTTTAAATGCAAAAGGGGAAATTATAGCAACATGTGATTGTAACTGCCTATTATCAGGCAATGATACTTCTAAAAATGGTAAAATAAAACTAACGTCTCTAGCCAAGAAGTTAAATGACTTTACAAACCAGATGAACCTTAAAGATATACATGGCCTAAGAGAACATTATTCCTTATTCTATACTCAAAAATTCATATTGGTTTGGTACACAAACATTGATAAGGTCTTTGTATCAAATAATATATACTCAAAAATAAGTGATGTATCTATAATGACTTGTCCACTTTCAGACCATAATGCTATAAACTTTACATTAACTATGCATACAGATGATTTAAGATTTCTACAGAGAATTCCTGCTTACATAACTAAGTTAAAAGACTTTAGGGAATGGATAATGAAAGAAATAGACATGTTTATGGAAACAAATGATAATGGTGAAGTGACTGATACTATACTATGGGGCACCTTTAAAGTTTATATATATATATATATATATATATATATATATATATATATATATATATAAATATATATATAAAATAGAATAGAATCTTGGTACCTTAAAAAAAGGAGAGAGTGGGACAAAGAACTTTTAGACTTACAAAAATATACACAAGATAAAAATGGATGCAAAACCAAATAACAAAGTAGCACATAATGAAATTGCTAAGTTAAATCAAAAATATTTAGAAGTTCTGAATCATAAGGTAGCCATAAACCTGGAAAAATTGAAATGACAATCTTATGCTGCAAATCTTAAATATCTACATAAAACAGCAGTAAGTTCAAAAAAAAAACAATCAAAATCTTATTAATGACATTAAATATAAAAGTGATGGTTCAGTTAAGAGTACATCTAACTTAATGGGTATATTAGAAGTGTTCAAAACTACTATAAAGATATAAATAATAACACACCACTTTTTGAGACAGATAATGTAATAAATACTTTAATTCAAGAACATATAACTACTAAGATGTCAATGCAACAAAATAACACATTAAATAATCAAATAACACTAACAGAAGTGAAAGAGCAAATAAAACAAATTAAAAGATAATAAAGCTCCAGGACTGGATGGAATAATTCCTGAACTATATAAGATTTTTCCTGAATATATAATAAAGAAAATGATGAGTGCTTTTGCTATGGTTAAACAAAAATGTATAACACCCCCATTGTGGAAATATTCAATTATCTCCCCCATTTTAAAACAAGGTAAGGACCCCAAATCTTGTGATTCATATAGGCCAGTTTCATTACTAAACACTAATTATAAAATTTTCATGACAATATTAGCTAATATGATAAAGAAAATATTACCTAATTTAATAGATAATGATTAGACAGGGTTCATTCTTCATAGAAAAGTGCAACATAACATTATTAAATTATCATTAATAGACATAGCATGCAAATACAAAAAAAACTAACTATTATCAGCTTAGACATAGAAAAGGCTTTTGATTCTATTAGTTGGTCTTACCTACAAAGAATTCTGATTGGTTTTGAATTCTCCTCAGATTTTATCAACTTATTAATGAAAATTTATAGTAGGGCACAAGCTTATGTGAAATTTTGATCATGTCTATCCTCACCACTAGAAATCTTCAAGGGAACTAGACAAGGTTGTCCTTTGTCACCATTATTGTTTGCTCTTTCAATGGAACCTTTTCCTACATATATCAGAAACAAGCAACAAATAAAAGGCTTTCAAGTTAATAAGGACTATTGTCCTAAGATACAATTATTTGCCGATGATATGTTGTTAACATTGGATGATATTGATGGTTCTTTGCATGATGTTATAAATACCTTAAGCAGGTTTGAAAGAATTTCAGGCCTTTAATTTAATCATAATGAATGCAAAACATTATTAATTAACAAAAAGATCAACAAAAACCTAAGCGAGAATAACCTGTTTAATCGGGAGAATTATGTATTCAAATATTTGGGTGTCAGTATAAAGAGTACATGGAAAGAGACTATTAAACTAAACTACAATAACTTAATAACCACCATTAGTGAACTAATCAAAAGATGGAATAACATGTTCTTCACAATGGAGGATAGACTCTCTTTAAATAAAATGATAATTTTACCTAAAATTTTGTTTTATATACAGTCATTGATGCTACCTCCTCCCAAAAACTTATGTAAAAGATTAGATTCCATGCTACTTAAATTTTTATGGTTCCCCTTAAAGCCTAGGAGTGCATATAAATGGCACAATACAGCTTGGAACAGTAATGGGATAGCATTCCCTAGCTTAGATCTTTATTCCAAATCAGTTATAATTAATGTAATATTACATTGGATCTCACCTACCTATATATCTGGCTGGAAAATAATACATGAGATTCATATAACTGATACATACATACAAATGTTTCAAGCACGGGCAATAAAGCCCTTCTAGCTTGCCAATATACCCAAACACTTGTTCCCATAATAAATGTCCAGGCTGTTCTTAAAAATATCTAAACTAGTACTTGCTTTAATGTAATTTGGTAGTCTGTTCCAAGCATCAGCTACTCTGTCAGAGAACCAATTAGTACACTTCTCACTCCTATAGAATCTTCTACATAGGTTGTCTGATGATTCTCTAGTACTTTTTGATAACTCCAAACATTACCAGAGGTAATCGTCTCTAAATGCCCTATATACCTGAATAAGATCTCCTCTTAGATATCTGTAAGAGACACTGTACAAGTTCAGATGTTTTAGTCTTTCATAATAACTTAGATTTTCACATCCATGGATGCCCTTAGTATATTTCCGCTGTACTCTTTCCAGTTTATTCATGCTTGCTTTCCTATAGGGTTTCCGTATTGTTATTCCATACTCAAGTTTGGGTCTAATGTAACTAACAAACAATGACTTCATTATGTCTGATTTCCTAGACTTTATAAATCTTTTTATACAACCTATAGTTCTATAACTATCATTAGCCAATTGGCTGATATGATTAGAAAAACTCATAGCTGAATCTACCCATATACCCAGGTCCTTAAATGAGTCTACAGTTTCAATCACTTTGTGCTGTATTAAATATTCACATTTCAGTTTATGTCTCCCAAATCTCATATGCTTAGTTTTTGATGTATTTATCAACATATTATTCTCCTGTGCCCAAATGGTCAATTTAGTCAAATTATTTTGCAGAAATGCCTTATCAGTAACACCTGTAATCAGTTTACCCAATTTCAGGTCATCAGCATATAGACTGTAGAACACCTCAGATGAAAAAGTAAGGTCTGAAAAATACAATCTAAACAAGTAAGGGCCTAGTACAGAGCCCTGTGGGACACCTTGACTGTAACCAAGGATTTCACCTCTCCAGTTGGTGTGTGATACTTGCCATGTCGTATTTGTAAGCCATGCAGCTATCCATCTTATCAACAGTACATCAATGCCTAGTTATACTCATTTATTGATCAGTGTTTTGTGCATGACCCTGTCAAATGTTGAAGTTAACTTTATATAAATTACATCACAGCACAATTTTTCATTCATAGCTGTTATTATATTGTTATAGAACATCATGTTACAGGTGGTAATAGATCTATTTTCAACATATGCATGCTAATATATGGTTTCAAGTCCCAACCTATCCATTTCTGACAATAACTTATCCAGTATTACCTTCTCCATTATTTTTCCACAACATGAAAGTAAACTTAAGGGTCTATATGATTCTGGGTTTGTCCTACTCCACATTCCCTTAAAGACAGGTTTAATAAGTGCATGTCTCCAATCTTGAGGAATCTCCCCATATTTATATGACCTAGTGAATAAAAGATGTAGTGGCAGTGTAAGTTATTGCTTAAGTGTCCTCAGATCATTGTTACTTATTCCATCTCCTCCCTGCACTTTGTTTGGATCCAGTTTTCACAGTTCTTTTTCAATATAATCTAATTTGATTCCAGTATATGGGGTTACCTGGATGTCACTAGGACAACTTACCACCCCTTTTGTGGAGCTAAACTGTTTTGTATAAGATTTTGTAGATATATCTATAATCTGTTGTGTCTAAGAATAAATTTTAGAATCTGCACACAGTTTATCAATTTGTGTATCTTTACTCCTTCCACATCTTATGTATCTATAAAAACTAAGTATTGCTCAGTATCTTTATATAAATTTTCTTCAAATTTTTTGTGATCTTCTCTAATACTATGCTTAATCTGTTTGTCCAGCTCATGTATTTCAGTTTTCAAAGTTGTAGTTCGACCTCTCTTCCATTTCTCATATTTTTTGTCTCTCACCTTAATCAGGTATCTTGTTCTTATGGAAATATACCCCCTTGATGTTGCATGCCTAGATCCTGATGTTAAACATTTTTTTGAGTTTTTGCACTCAAACAATTTCTCTTTTAAAACTTTTCACATTCCATCTGCAGTTTTTCCACTGAACACTTCACTCCAGTCAATTTTATATAGTAACTGTTTTGCTTCCCTATAATCTATAATTAACCTTCTGTGCATTGGTTTAGATTTCAGTTTGGCAGAATTATCTAGCAACAAATTAACCTTTATGACCCTGTGATCACTGCACATAAATGGCAGTAAAACTTGACTTGAAGTTACAGTAATTTCTTTGGGAACGCAAGCAATATCTAGTATATTCCATCCCCTGGTAGTTTTTTTTACAATCTGAAGCATTTGTTGTTCCCGAATATACTCTGTGAATAATTTCTTTGCTAACATTGTTGAATCAATATTATTCCAGTCTGTTTCTGGTAAATTTAAGTCCCCAGCTAATATTATTCTTCCCTCCTGTGTTTCATGTAAGAAATTTATGAATTCCTCTAGGTCATCTGCACTTGACTTTGGTGGTCTGTACACTCCAATTTTTATATGTTCCAGGGTTGTCTTTATTGTCACAGTTACACAGTATGCAGTATTAGTGTTATCATTGAACATGTAATAATCACAAGTCTTATAGCTATCTTTAATCCCTATCATAACACCTCCACCTGATTTTTGTTAGAATGTCTGTTGCAATAAAAACATTTATACCCTGACAGAAGTGTTTTCCAGTCATTGTTCTTTAACCATGTTTCACAAACTATAACAACATCAATCTTGTGGGAACGTAGCAAATTTTCTAATAAAAAAGCTTTATTATTAATGCTCCTAGCTTTAACAACCATCAGAGATGCATCAAATGTTGCTGTCTGTGAACTGTTACATTTTTGACCTGGCAAAAATCCTGGCTAGTGTTTGTCAAATATTGCAAAATATCTGCTGCAAAAATTCTCTTCCCTGATCTAGACAAATGCACACCATCCTGTCTGAACAGATATGTGCCCAAAAGAAGGCTTGAATGTTCTACACATTTCCATTTTTTAAAACAGGACATTTTTTTCATGTAGGTGTTTATCCAAGAAATCTTTTCATTCACAGTAACCTGACTATCCTTTCTATAGGTGATTTGTGAAAAATATGTTTTAACACCAGTACAAGCTATACTATCTAGGAGGGCTGTCAGTTTCTGACTAACAGTCAGAGAATCTTTGTTGGTGACATAATTTGTACCAACATGAATAAAAACAGATCCATACTTCCTTACATTAAGGCATTCCAAGGCTTGTTTCACATCTTCTATATTTGCTCCTGGCCAGCAAAACACTGCTCGATGTTCATTATCATCTCTGCAAATAGAAGTATCAGTTCCTCTAATAACTGAATCTCCAATTACAAGAATATCTTTCCTGACCATCTCTGAAGAATCTTCAGCTTCTAATACAGTCATTTTTGCTCTATCAATTGTTACGAAGGATAGATCTTCATCACTATTAGTCTTATTAATTCTGCTGTTTTCATTGTGTATTAAATTCTCATCCAGCTGGCATTGTAAATCCACAGCTTGAGTCATGTAGTCAGCATCTGTCTTTCTTCTCTTTTTTCTTACAGTAATGTTCTTCAATCCTTCCACGTTCAGTTTTGATTTCTTCCTTTTCACCTGCCCCTTGCCTCTTTTTTCTACCTTTTCCATTGGAAAGGTGATGCCTTTTTCTGTAGACTGAAGGTTTTCTGATAGACAGATATCTTCATTCCCTGTCACCAGAGTGTTACATAACAAAGCAGGATCCTTTTTACTATGTATTCTCTTTTCTTTGCAGTCATTAGTCAGTTTCTTTTTCTTCCTTGTTATTTGTTGAGAACTTTTTCCTTTCTTTCTTTTTTTGTTTCCTTCTGAACAAACCAGATCCTCAGATTGCTGAGTACTTGCATCCACAATTCAATAGTTCTCAGGGGGACTCATCATATTTCATAGGAGTTGAATGTTCTTTGCAGAAAATAGATGCATCATTTCCTAAATCTGTTCTATTTGTTCTATACCTAACATTATTTAGTTCATCAGTCCAGTCATTAATATATGATACAACAGTTCTCCAAGACATGCCAATTGCACATGTGCAATCAGCATCATTAAGTCGGGATTTGCTTCTAACAATGGTAAGCAAATCATCCAACTTTTGACACAAGGAACAAAGATCACCAGTGTTATCAGCTGTTACCTTTAAATATGCATAGCATTTATTACACTGTACAAGATACTTGTGCATTAGCACATTAGCATTCCAAATCAGTTATAATTAATGTAATATTACATTGGATCTCACCTACCTATAAATCTGGCTGGAAAATAATACATGAGATACATATTACTGATGTCAGAACTATAGAAAATCAATTTAAGGAATAATACGGAATAAGTAGAGTTCATTGGCTTTTACCTGAATTTTGTTTATTTAATAAGATGCTTGATCATTTTTCTTATTACATTGATCAAATATTAAATAACTTTAAAATATAATTGATTGTAATTACAATGTTAAACAGTTCCTATTTCTTATATTCACTATAGCATACTCCCCTGATTGCTTAGATTCTTTCAACATCAATGCAATGCAAAAAATAAAGGAAAATAACTTGATATAACTTGTTACAGCACAAAGGCATGAAAATTACAGAACCATCTGATATTGCCAATATCCTGGCAGATAGGTTCAATGCTAACTTTACCCCCCTCACACCCTAAAGGGCCCATATCTATACAGGAAGAATGCAGAGTCCCTCTAATCAAAACTACGCAGGTAAAAGCTGCACTCTCTAAAGCAAAAAACACAGCATCCATGGGACCAGACAACATCCCAGCATACCTCTCAACTGTCCCTGATTTTTAGGGACATCCCAGATTTTGACTCAAATTTTAGCTCTGTCCCCTCTTAATCCCTCCTAAAACTAGTGACTTTTGGAGGAAAGGTGGTGAATTACACTTAATGAATAATGACAATAATTAAGAGTTATAGACTTCTTTTACTTCAGAAAATGTGTATTAATTCATATACCCTGATTCTGTCAATCTTTCAAGTTAATAGCACTAATATTTTAAAAGTGTCCCTGATTGTCCCTGATTTTTTCTTGACTTGTCCCTGATTCTGTTGAAATTTGTCCCTGATTGGTTTAGAGGTCTGCATCCCAGGCTGCATTTTACATGAACTTCAGAACGAACTGGCTCTCCACTTAAGCACCATGTTCAATAATAGCCTTGCATCAGGCTTTGTGCCCACTGAATGGTGCACAGCAACAGTTATCCCACTCCACAAAGGGGGAGCCACCACTGATCCTGGGAACTATCAACCTATTAGCTTGACGAGCCTGGTCTGCAAGGCCATGGGAAGTATTATCATGGCACTAATAAACAAAGATGTTGGTAACCTCCAAACTCTGGATCCCACCCAGTTTGGGTTTGTGAAAGGCAGATTATGCCTACTGAACCTGATCAACTTCTTTGAGGCAGTCACCAAAGCCGTAGATGAGGGTAAGGTGGATCACACAGCCTATCTTGACCTCACCAAGGCTTTCAACACCATCCCCCATTCTGGAATTATAGCTAAACTCACTAAACTAGGTATAAATCCCTACGTCACAAGATGGGTTGCCAACTGGCTCACTGACAGAATCCACACTGTAAAAGTTGCAGACTCCAAATCTGACCTCAAAGCAGTGACAAGTGGAGTACCACAGGGTTCTGTCCTGGGACCTCTCCTGTTTGGTATCTACTTCTCTGAAGTACAGGCTAACACAGAAGGCCTCTGGCTAATGAAGTTCACAGATGACTGCAAACTAGGAGCCATAGTCAAGTCCCCAAATGATGTGGACATCCTACAGAAGGGCCTCACTGAGACAGATGCCTGGTGTCAGAGCCATGGCCTCAAGCTCAATGCCAAAAAGTGCAGTGTCATCCCCTTTGGTAAAATCTCTGTACCATGAACTACCACATAGGCAGCAATCTACTTAACACCAAATGCATGATAAGAGACCTTGGGACCCAGGTGGACAGTAGTCTCTCCTTTGATAGTCACATCACCACAGTAGTCAGGAAGTCCTTCTACATGGCACACTTCATCATAAAAGGGTTCTCATCCAGGAAAAAAAGAGGTCATTGTTCCCCTCTACTCGGCACTCATTAGACCCATTATAGAGTACAACACCCCTTTTGGAATGCACCTCACAAGACATCTGCAGCAGCTGGAAAGGCCACAGAAGTACCTCAAAAAGAGGATTACTGGCCTCAAACAAATGCCCTACACTGACCACCTCAAAAAACTCCTGCTTTGCTCCGTAGCATATCACCTACTCTGAGGTGATTTCTGCCTAACATATAAAGCTATGTCAAACCCAGAACTGTTGGACATGCTACACCTAAAGAAATCCCAATCCCTCTGAGCTACATGCTCTAGGGACCTAAACCTTGTCACCACAATAAACAGAACATGCTGGAGAAATAGATTCCTATCCCAGAGACTTCCCATACTCTGGAACAGGCTACCCATCTATGTCAAGCAAAGTTCTTCATTAGCACTCTTCAAGAAAAATCTTGATGAGTGGATGGGAAATAGGAAATACACCCCGGGGATCACTCCTGTGTCTCTGCTCTACAGTGGCACAGGAAAATAACTTTCTTGGGTGGTGTAAGCCAGGAAACCTTGTTGGCTATGCTTATGTAGGCCTTTGGGCCGATATACTAGTACCTGCCTACGAACCTATGAACCTATATTCTGGCACCAGTTTATTGAAAATAAGAGTATTAAACCACTAAATTCTCTTCTATGTAGTTTTGATAATAGTTAAGACGGTTGTTTTTACACTCATTACGGCAGTTCATAGAAAACAAAATGAGAGTATCATCGACCTAGAGATTTAATCGATACCTAGTTTGATCCAGCTTTTTATTAGGTGTCTTGAAAAGACAGATGATCAAAAATTAAGTATTTCACCTATTTTTAAGATACTAAGAGAAGACACTCTTAAGTTTGACTCAGATTTTTGGAATTACTGTGTAAAGATTAATAGAGAACAAATAGCTGATGAATCAAAAAAACTGTTATTGAAATCTACGCATGGTACCTCTTCTTCTTTATATTGGAGACTGTATACATGGAAATTTATGAATAGGAGTTTCTATAGTCCACACAAAATAAATCTTATACTCAAAAATAGTGAAAGTAAATGTTGGAAATGTGATGAATTACTAGAGGCCAACTGGGTTTACATGTTCATTGAATGTAGAAATGTTGTTCAATACTGGAAAGACTTCAGATATTTTGTAAAGGCTTTGTGGTCTGATAACTGTAATATTTCTAACTCACTAATCCTATTCAGTGTTCCTGTACCTAATGTAATACCTAAATCTCAGATTCAGTTACTCTGGTCAATTTTTGCAATTGCCAGAAAAGTTATTACTTTGAACGGGAAAAGTAAATAAGATTTGATGTTTAAAGAATTTATTAATTTATCAAAAGTTGTTTGTAAAAAAGAACTGCAAACCATTTGTTATAGAACTCATAACATTACTCATAAAAATAGCATGGCAAAAATTGGAAAACCTTTTGAACAAATACTGATAACGTCTCATGGATAAAATGATTGTTTATCATGGATGAATGTAAATATTGTAAATAGTTTTGTTATTGCTTTATTGTATTTGTTATATGCACACTTGCATATGTTTGTAATAAAACAAAATAAAAATGTTTTTGGAAAAAAAAACCCTATGGCATTGCCAACATTGTCAACCGGTGTAATTGTTTTTGTTGTTATCATTTTCATAAGTTGTCCCATTCTGGTTACCAGATTGTGCTGGTGTTTGCAATATTGAAATGGAATATCAGTTCAGTTCAAATTTACTCAAACGTTGTCTGCCAAATGTTGAACCAACTATTTTTTCCCTCCCAATTTCAGGATGTGTTTTATCATTAGTGGTCACTAGCACATTAATTTCTAAGCTCAGAGGATATTGTTTCACTTGAACATTAGCTTCATTTTTGACTTTTAGAGTTTTGAAATGTTTTCTCAAAATACATAGCAAAAAGTATAGATAACAATATTCTTGTGTCTTGTCCTATTTCTAAAGTTTCTCTGACACCTACAGGGAAATTAAAATTGTTTTGTCATCATTCATGATATTATGTAGTTTCAAGTATATTACTTCATCATTTT
This sequence comes from Protopterus annectens, assembly GCF_019279795.1. NCBI lineage: Eukaryota > Metazoa > Chordata > Ceratodontiformes > Protopteridae > Protopterus > Protopterus annectens. The sequence continues at coordinate 293,224,513 of NC_056744.1, forward strand.
TTCCTAAATATCCTTAAATTTTGGATTGCACTCCTTTTCAGTGGGTCATTGTCACTTTAATCACTGCAGTCCTCACATTCACTCTCTATAACTACTAACAGAATGCTGGTGGACTGTGTTTAAAAACAGCGTATCCATGAATTATCCTGTGAAACAGAAGTGTGCCACTTATGAGGTAAAATGGGAGACATGCATGTTGTAGGTAGGTAATTCGCTGTGCTGTATGAGATTTGGGTTAGTCCTTTGGGGGTAGTTTTCGCTTTCATCTTAGGGCTCAAATGAATCTTTGTGGGTTCTGTTCAAGCAGCTTTATTATATATAAACACATTACTATTGTTGACTATAGACTGCAACTTTTATACAATTAATGACTATGATCATGCATACTCACTCCCTAACTGCTCTTTCAAAATGGCACTAAGATTGTGCACATGTGCGGGTTATATATGTGGATGTACAGCCTCACATGCTTCTTGAAGTTACAAGTGCACATACTTTACAGTCTGATCTACATCCTCCCTCTTTGAGAAATGGACCATACAATTGTCATGAAACTATTTGGCATGCAAAAATCACAGATGATCTATAGACATGCATAGTACGATGTTAAACATACAGGTATGTATAATCAAGTCCAGGTCGCTGAGTATTTCACACCTGGTTTAAACACTCGTCCATAACATGTGACATAAAACCTGGAATTAGATTTAGCAACTGGGACAGTTTCTGCAAAATGATTGACCTGTGGAATGTTTGAATCACTTTCTGGAACAGAATCAGACTTTTGAACACATTCTGGTCTGGAAACAGTGTCTGACTCATTCTTTGATTTAGAGTTTGCATCACAGATACAATGTTGTGATTGCAATGATGATGATGATGGTTCTGGTACAGGAAGAAGATGTTTGCAATTCCTCCTATACTCCAGTCCTTCGGAATTTACCAAGTAAGATCTCGGCTCTGCACAGATGCTTGTAATCTGTCCTATTCAATCAAACCTTTTATAGTCTGGATTCGTACTGTCTCTCCTTCCCTCAAATGTGGAAGTAATCTGATCAATCTGTCATAACTAGATTTCTGGTTATTACAGTTCTTAAACAACTGATCTTTGATGGTTTTATTGTTCTTGGGTGTAGGCTGCAACAGACTTGAGAAAATAGGTAGTAGCATAGTTATAGCTTGCCTGGAAAGTAGTCTTTGAGCAGGTGAGCCAAGAATACCAACACAGGATATGTTTCTGAGATTAAGTAAATTCAAGAATACATCAGTATTGCCATGCTTTGACCTTTCAAGTAACTGCTTTTCTGTACTGCTCGTTCAGCTAGACCATTGGACTGAGGATATTCAGGACTACTAGTGACATGCATAAATTCCCATTCCTTTGCAAATTTCTGAAACATCTGGCTAGTGAATTGAGTACCATTGTCTGATAAAAGATTGCGTGGAATACCATGAACTGAGAAATGACATTTCAACTTAGTAATGACAGTAGTTGAGGTTAAGTTCAGTAGTAGATCAATCTCAAACTAATTTGAATAAGAGTCTACCAAAACTAAGTAGTGTTGATTGTTCCACCCAACGCTATCAATTGCTACAGCAGACCAAGGTAGTTCAGAAACTGGATGTAGCTGAAGTGGTTCTCTTTGCAAATGTGGTCTAGTACTATTGCATACTGAAGAAGAAGAAAATACTCTAGCAATGTCTTTTGATAATGTAGGCCAAAATACCAATTCTCTGGCTCTTCTCTTAATGGATGTGGATCCTGGGTGACCATGATGCAAAAATTGAATATATTCTTGTTGTAAGGAACCAGGAACAACAAACTTAGGACCTTTGAAAATAATGTCATCTTCCATCTACAATTCATCTCTGTTAGAAAAATACGCTTGCACCTCAGGTGATGCACTAGATTACTTTAACGGCCATCCAGCACTAATATAATGAATGAGCTTCTGTGAAATTGGATCAGTCTGATTGTGATCTCTTAACTCATCGAGTGTAGTGGTGTAAAAAGTATGCACTGACATCACATCAAAGTCAAAATTCTCAGCATCAAGCTGTTCTGTTGTATTTCTAGATCTGGATAAAATATTGCCTTTAGTGTGGACCAATTTAAAATTGTACTTTTGCAATTTGAACATCATACTTTGTAATCTTGCTGGAGCAGAATGCATAGGCTTCTTTAAAATAGTATCTACAGGTTGATGATCAGTTTCAATCTGAATAGCTCGACCATAAATGTAATCAAGAAACTTGGAGCAAGTTCTTTCTCAATTTGAGCATATTCCATCTTCGTTTGGGTTAGTGTTCTAGATGCATAAGCTAGATGCATAAGCTACTGGTCTGCCCCTTTTGAAGTATGACTGTGCCTAGGCCAAATTCTGAAGCATCACAGGAAAGAATAACTGGTTTGTTCACATTATAGTATCTTAATGTAGGTGGGGTGGCAATTTTCTACTTAAGGTCTGCAAATGCCTTCTGATGATGTTCCAACCATGACCATGCAACATTTTTGTATGTTATCTCTCTTAAAGATGCTGTTAACTCACTGAAGTCTGGTATAAATTTGCCTAAATAGTTGACCATGCCCAGAAAATGCTTTAAAAAATGTCTTATGTACATAACTTTTGGAAGTCTGAATTTGCACTTCAGAGGACTGAGCATTAAGTTTACTTCACATGCTCTGTCTACTACTTCCTTGAGGTTCCTGTCATGGTCTGCTTCACCGTTGCCTCCAACCAACAGATCGTCTACTATTATGGCACAAGGATAACACAAAAAAATTTGTTCCATTGCACGCTGAAAAACTTCACTTGCAGAATTTATTCCAAATGGCATCCTTAGGAATCTGTATTTGCCAAATGGAGTACCAAAAGTAGTTAGAAATGAAGATCTGCAATCAAGCATCACTTGCCAAGATGAACTCTTTGCATCCAAATCAGAAAATATAGTGGCATTCGGTATTAGAGCTGCAACTTCTTCAACATTGTGCACAGGATGATATGGTCTTTTTAAAGCTTAGTTCAAATCTCTTGGGTCAATGCATATTCTGATTTCATCTGAGCCTTTCTTGTGAGCGGCTACCATGGACAATACCCATTCAGTTGGTTCTGTGAGTGGACAAATCACACCTTGCTGCACCATTTTATCCAGCTGAGCTTTGGCTTTATCTTGCATAGCTATTGGAGCTCCTCTTGGTCTGACTACTGGAATGGCCTCTGGGTCTAACTTCATGGAATATACAACTGGAAGTTTGCCCAGTTTGTCATCGAAAACATCAGCATACTCTGAGAAAATGGCTTTGAAGAAATTGGAACTTGGAACTGCACTTTCATGATGAACTTCTTTAGCAAAAGAAAGCAGATTCATTCTTAAACTATCTTTGAGACCTAATAAAGATTGCAGTGGCCTTCAGACTACATAGAATAACAAGTTGTAACAGTTCTCAGCCAAATAAAATGAAAGTATCACTGAACCTTCGGTTTGAATTTCTTCACCTCCATAAGCAACAAGTCTCACACTACTGGTTACATTGAGTTGTCCATTAGTTCTCACTTTTGCAAATGTGTCCGCTGACATAACATTACACTTTGACCCAGTGTCTACTTTGAGCTCTGTGGATTTACCATTAATCCAGACTGTACAAAACACTTCACTTCTCGTTAATAAGTTTACTGCATCACTCTTTCACCAAACACTGATACACCATCTACATAGAAACCTAACTATTTCGGCTCTACTTGATCAACTTGCTATTTATGCAACCTTTCTTTACAACTGCATGAGGCTTACTTGATTTACAAAACTTTTGGAAATGGTTCCTTTTTTTTACACTTGTGACATTGCTGACCAAATGCTAAGCAGTTTTCTCTTTTAGATTCGCACTACAATTGTGACAGTTAACAATAAAGCTAGATTTGGGTTTTGCTGATTCATGTTTGTGTTGCACTGAGCTGGCATTGGAATTTGAACTTCTCCTGGCACTTTCTAGAAAACCTTGTGGATTCTTTGTAAATCCTGTAGGTGCCACATGCTTAGGCCTGTTCTTGTGTCACATGTTGCATACAGTCTACATGTGCTCTGGAGGCCAACTGAACCTATGCTTTTGTCACTCGCAAGCATACTCGTATGTTTTTCTGTCACCTCATGGATTTGACAAATCGCTGTGGCTTTGTTCAACATTAAATCACTGTCAGGAAGTAAAATCTTTCTCACAGCAGCACTATTAGTACCACATACAAGGCTGTCCTTTATCAGCTCATCCTTTAGATCACCAAACCAACACATCTTAGCTCTGTTTCTCAAGTCAGTTATATAAGCTGCAGATGTTTTCCCTAGTTTCTGATCTCTTGTGTAAAACAAATGCCTTTCTGACATAAAATTTGTCTGTGAGTTGCACATTTCTCTAAACTTGCACTTCAAACACTCAGGGTCCTCTCTTGATTCAGCTTTTACAGCAATATGGTGGTCTGCATCTTCTCCTTCATATACTGCTGGTGCATACATAAATGAATGCTGTCTTTCTATGGCCTCCAACACTGCTAGGTTTAGCAAAATGAATGCCTTGGTATGTGCATCTCTATCTACATAAGCTGCTTGTATGAAAATATTGTACTCTTGCTCAAATATTCTTCAGTTCTCTGCAATATTCTCATCAAACACAAGTGGTAGGGGGGTTTTAAAATCCTTCTGCCATATTAATACACACCAACGAAGGGGTTTCTTGGCAAATAAGCATGAATATACACACATACACACGTGCAGAAGTTTCTGGCATAAACAGAACTTGCCCATTGCCTTCATGCTCTGAACTTATGTTCTCATTGGACTTATCAGAATTATGCGAATGAACGAACTTGTAGTACTTTCGAATAACTGGACTTTGCAAAATAAACTTCTCAGGCTTTTCGATACTTTATTGAACTTTGTGAAATAACTTTTTGATACTTTACTGAACTTTGTGAAATAACTTTTCAGGGTTTTCGATGCTTTCAGAATATTATCGGTAAAGGCAAAAATGCTAAACTAATTTACCATCACTTGATAAAGTCATCACTCTAAGAAAAATTTGAGAACGTTGCAATGCGACTGAATAACTCATGAACACTGTAATACTCTTGGAATGTCATCTTTTGCAAGAAAACACCTCTTATCAGTGTAAGAAACATGTCAAGCAACTGCACAATACAAATAAACCGAACATCTGCTGCCCAAAACGCAATAACTTTTGAAGTAATTGCAATTTACAAATAACTGCATACAGCACACTGAAATGTCCCCAGAATGGCAGTACCTTTCTAGGTAACTCTTTACAGTACAAGAAGCACTTTGTAATGGCGGCACTTTGTGAATAGACACACCCAGCACAAGAACTTTTTTGAAATAGCTATACTTTGACTGGATCACATTAAATAGTTGCACTTTGCACACAATGAACTCTTCAAAATACATGCACAGTAATAAGCACACACTGTAACCCCTTTTACACACTCTGAGACACTTCAAATATCTTTAGTTACTCCCTTGATACAATACAAAGTCATAGTTATGCCCAAAAACAGCACTTTGCCCAAACACATGCAGTTGCCTTGCTTTATTTTGCTTAATATGCCTTTTTCTTTTCTTATTGTAATCTTTTTGCTCATTTAAGCCCTTTTTATGCCCAACGTACTTTACTTGTCCTCGTTTTACTCTAAACATGCCCAGCTTTGCCTCAAACACACTTGTTTTGCTTTAAACATAATTGTTTTCTATGTTTAACATACTCATTTTGCTTTACAGTTAATCGTTTCATCGAATACTTTTATCTTAAACATTTTCTTTAGTTAACAGACTGTTTGCCTGATAATGCGGTTTTTGTCCTTGTAATGCCCCTTTATCGTCTTTTTCATCAAGTAAACAATTTGTTTTATTTCTCACTAGCTACGTTTCTGCTCTTTTCTCTCAGTTTTACCCTCGCTGTCATCTCATGGCTCGGCTCATGGCTCTAAATATTCTAACACCATGTCGCTTTCGTGTTAGGACATGAATAATCAAATCTTCGTGAGTTCTGTTCAAGCAGCTTTATTATATACAAACACATTACTATTGTTGACTATAGACTGTAACTTAAGTAACTTATACAATTAAATGTGTTTTATGTCACACAATATGGATGAGTGTCAAAACCAAGTATGAAATACTCAGGAACATGGACTTGATTGTATATAACTATACATTACGTTTAACATTGTATAATGCATGTCTAAAGATTATCTGTGATTTCTGCATGCCAAACAGTCTCATAACAATTGTGTTGTCTATTTCTCAAAGAAAAAGAGCAGCTAAAGAATGAGCATGCATGATCATAGTCATTAATTGTATATAAGCTACTTAAGTTACGGTCTTTAATCAACAATAGTAATGCATTTGTATCAAAATGGCAATATGTTTGTGCATGTGTGTGTTATATACGTGCATGTACAGCCTTGCATGCTTCTTAAAGATACAAGCACACATACTTTACAGCCTGATCTAGAGTAGTTATAAAGTTTTACTGTTGCGTCATCAACTTAGAGATGGGATGATTTACTTTTGAGTTATCGATGGAGTTTTAGGGGTATGCAGGTAACTTTCGGTTTAGGGCTATGGTTGAAGTTTTAGGGTTAGTGATGGTGCTTCAGGGTTATGATTGGGGTCAGAATTTTAAGATTGGGGAATGGGTTTTAAGAGTAATATTAGTGACAGGGTTTTAGAGTGGGGTGTTTAGGATTATTGTTAAAGTTATTTTAGGGTTAATGAGGGGTTTAGGATTAGGTTTAGGGTAAGAGTTTTAGAGTTAGGGACCATTGTTAGGATTATAAAAAGATTTTACTGTTAGGGTTAAAGATAGAGTTTGAGGGTTAGAGAAGAGTTTAAGATAAGAATTGTGGTCAAAGTTTTAGGGTTAAGGAGGGAGTTGTAGGTTTTAATGCATTTGCATGGCACTGGTTACTTAAAGAGAGAGAGAGAGGGCGCAACTCATGTTTGCATTCTAGGAACTATAATGTACAAGTGGGTTATGCCTGCATACTATAAATAACCATCATCAATTCATGTAGCATGGTTTCCCCTGTAACAGTTTCTATAGTCTTTTGATGTATTTTTACATCACAAACATGCTCCACTCTTGGTGGGCCAAACAGTCACATTTTAAATTCTGTCCTCAGTTGCTTATTGTTGTAATTCAGAAGCCTTTCTTGGAGTTGTTTCTTCAGACATGCATACTTTCTCCTTAACAGCACATTCTAATTTTCAGAGAATACCCTTTGTTGTTTTCTTCCATAATACCTGTCACACTCATGGGTTTTGTAATATGCTGTACATCCCTATTTGAGAGTAACAGTATTCTATTGCTGCATAATTCTGTTATATATTCAGATACACTTCCAATTTTTAGTTTGCTTCTTTCATGGAAGACTTTTCTGACACAACTACTGGTCTAGGTCTTGGTTCTGCAATATCTCTTACATATTTCAAACTATCCTCATGGAGGCTTTTCTAGTACAACCAGACTGTGTATTAGTCCAGACATTTTAGCACTCATTAAACTAAGTTTGCTTGTAATTAATGGTGAAGTTCTACTCTTTCAATATGGGTTGATGATCCTCCCACAGCAGCATCAAAACCATTAGCATTTCTAAACTGACCTGCTGTTTAAGTAATTTCTACCTCCTCTCACTTTACATCTGATGTCCTTCATGTCAAGTCATTTTTATATAAAGTTTGCCTCTTATAGAGTCACTGACCAGCTCCTTAAAAAAATAGATCTATCTTCTTGTTAGTCAGAGGTTTTCATCTCACATTCTGGGCCAGGTTATTTTCTGTTTTTGTCTCTATAATTTGCTGAAATGTGTAAATATTGCTTGTCAACAAATGCCTCAGCATACATAGTAACAACCTCACAGCCAGTGAGATACAGTTTTAGGGTGATCAATTGGTCCCAAAAATTATTGAATCAGTTGGACAAGAAAACAAGAAAAATGCTTTAGGCTTCTCAAACTATAAATAAAAATCAGTGTAACGAAGACTATCCCCTGGGTTCTCAAAAACTTGCATGATGTGCATGATTAGTTAAGAGGAAATTTTGCCAATATGGCGACCGAGCGATCCATGTACGTGCTCCTTTGACGTGTGCGAGCGCTCTAGCACTAGTGCTGCACGTTCCCAGACCCCGTATGCAAATTACCCCATTTGCAGGTGAAAACCATGCAAATGAGGTAAATCTGCCATCCAGGAAGCAGGAATCAGGGCATGCAGGTCTAGCATAATATGTAGAAATGTACTCGGTTTGTAACCGAGTACGGTACTGCAAAATCCAAAAAAGAGCAATGACAGCTCCAAATAAAGGCTTCATATCATTGAGGAAGCATGCTAATGGCCCAAGTATAAGGCCATTGGCAATGCAAACAATACAAAAAATTAAAAAATCAACTTTTATTTTTTTTAAGCCGATCTCGGCTGTGTAAGCATAGGGCAGCGGCACGCAAATGGGATCAGGGGAAAATAAGAAAATAAACCTAAAATAAGCATTATAATTAAAATCAGTAGCAAAGAAAACAAATTGAGAAAACTGACTGAAGGTCCACAGAGTACAAAAAAATCTTTAGTGAACAAACCAATGTAGACCACCACAATCCTTTGATAAAACATTAATTTAATATGACAAGGCAAAATTCAACAAGCAGTTTTTAACACAGATAAGCGCTTTCGGGCTTTGCCCTTCTTGAGGAAGAATTGATGAATATGGAACATATTTTTAAAAATAGAGGTTATAATGAGAGGTTGATAGTAAGTGAATTAAGTCAGGATAATATACATAGAAAATCTGTATCTTCATTAAAGACAATTTCATCAGAAGAGCAACATGGCCATAAATTTGCATTTAATAGAATGACATTCACGTATAGTAGTAATATACATGGTGTATGTGACATTATTAAGAAAAATTAGCATATACTTTTATCTGATGATAAAATAAAAGAAATAGTAGGGATAGAACCCAAATTTGGATTTAGAAGAAATAAAAATCTGAAAGACATTTTAACACAAGAAAAGTTCCATTTGTCAAGTAGGTACAAAACCATGTGGGCTATACAAAGCATGTCACTGTATTAATAAAGAGATTGTTTTTAAGCATCCAGTAACAGGGAAATTATTTCATTTTAAAGCAAAAGCCAATTGTAGAACAAAGAATATAATTTATTTAGCTGAGTGTCAGCAATGCAAAGCATTTTATGTGGGAAAAACAAATAATATGTTTAAAGTTAGAATTCTGCAACATCTTTCATGCATAAGAACTAGAAATATGCACAATGCACTTTATAAACATATAGAAGTAAATAATGACCATCAGTTTATATTTAGAGCTATTGCAAATGTATTTCCTAGTATAAGAAAGGGTAGTTTAGTAGATGCCACTGAGAGAGAAGAAGCAAAGTGGATAATTGAGCTGTTAGCTCATAGAACACCAGGACTAAATGAATTTGTTCCTATGAAACCCGCCCTCAAAGATAGGAGGGTGCAGTATAAATTTTGATTGGTTGGAAACTGTTTTGAATTAAGTATTTAAATGTGACTAAGATTGTTTTTATTTCATCTGAAGAAGGGCAAAGCCCGAAAGCGCTTATCTGTGTTAAAAACTGCTTGTTGAATTTTGCCTTGTCATATTAAATTAGTGTTTTATCAAAGGATTGTGGTGGTCTACATTGGTTTGTTCGATAATTAAAATCAGTATTCTGCCATGCAAGCCAATAGTTAATAGTGGTTGTTAAGGGGGGAGGCTCAGTGTGAGACATGTAACTATGCATTAGCAGGCAATCCTATGCAAATGAGGGGAAGGATAGTGAATCCTAGTTTTCCCCAGCATGTGAGGCAGGTCCCAACAGTGTAAGAGTATGAATAGCTGAGTGTAAGCCTAGGAGGTAGGTGACATCATGGGTGGGTGTGTCAAGCATACTGTAAGCGGAGGCTTGGGTTTGCAGGGTGTGTCTAAACCTGTCTAGCACTCTTTACAAAGTGTAAGCGGGTGTGCGCGCCTTGCCGCGCACCAGGTTTTACAGGAAGAAAAAAGAAGTTAAACCAAGAAATAGCAGCAGTGTGCACATATGAACACTGTGCATGGCATGCACAGGGGCTTAAACAGGAAGGCAATGGGAAGGGAAAACTGCAGTAGGAAGGTATTCAAGGAGAACTAACTTAGCTGGCAGGTGAAATGTATCAGAATCAGCCAATTACACAGGCAGCAGACCAGCCCAGCCCAGAATATTGCTATAAACTAAGCAAACACCTTCCCCTCTGGTTTTTCCACACTCTACACCACCGGCGTATACAAGCGGGGAAATTTTAACAAGCAAACCTACAAAATGAGAAGGGCTGCAGCAGGCAACATAAAACAACATGTGCAAGAGGCTGAGGGTGGTGAGGATGGGAATGCTGCCAAACAACTCACAGTGAGGAGATGGAGAAGAGAGTACAGACCCAGGGTAACCTACCAGGGCTACATGAGCTGGAGATAGTGGAGCGCTATAGGGTGGACAGAGACCTCCTACAGCAAATTGTTGAGCTGTGCCGGCCACACCTGACCACACCAAACTGACCGAGGGAAACCCATCCCAGTGGACACCAAGGTATGTGTAGGCCTAGGTATACTAGCCACAGGTACCTCCCAAAGCACAACTGGGGATATCATGGGGATCTCACAGGCATCAGCATCCAGAGTATTCCACCAGTTCCTTGATGCCATGTCAGCACATGCCAGCGAGCATGTATATTTCCTCAACACCCGTGAGGTGTTGACCAGCAATATTTGTCTCTTACACCAAATAGCAGAATATCCTGGGGCAGTGGATGCTATAGACTGCATGCACATATGCATCAAAGCACCACCCGGTGAGCAGGGTAGGGCCTACATCAACTGCAGGGGTATCCTCTCCATCAATTGCCAGGTTGTTTGTGATGCCCAGGGCATTATAATGAATGTGTGCGCTGGCTGCTCTGGAATCTATGACCATTCCCACATATGGCATCTGATGCAGCTGTACCATAGATTTGCCAATGGGGACATCCCCTACAGTCACCTAGTGGGGGATGCTGGGTACACATTGGAGCCAAGGCTGATGACACCCATCAGAAATGCACACACACCTGAATAATGCCATAATGAGGCACACGCACAGGCCAGACATAAAATAGAGCGTGTTTGGGATGCTCAGGTCACGGTTCTGGTGTCTGGACAAATCCAATGGAGTCTTGCAGTATTCACCAGCTACATGTACCCACATTGTTATGGTATGTGCTATGCTATACAATATGATCCTGCGGAAACAGCTGCAGCAGGAACAGCATGGGGCAGGGCCACACAGCCCCCCACCAATGCCAAGACCTGCACAGCCACAGAGCAACTCAGAGGAGGAACAGCCTGAGCCTGCCCCCAGTAGACAGAAGGAGGTGTGCCCAGTATGCCCTGGTCTTGGCAAAGAGGCAATGCATAGCACATGCGCTGACACAGTAAGGACCCAGGGAATGACACCTCTCTCTGACTCTCACATACAGTAAAAGGGATGCCAAATATGACACTACCTGTGCTCAACCATGTATAGGGAGTGTACTATGTGCATCCAACATAGGCAGCCCTCCAGCACCATCCGCAAGTTTGGCACACCCTCAAGGTAAGTCAATCAACCTACCAGTTGCCAAATGGAGTAGAATGTGTTGTTACATGTAGCCATGGTATGGATGTGAGCATGCAAGGGAACTGGGTGGCTGAATGTTATCCAGCAGACAGTAGACACCCATAGTGGCACCATGACATCTGTAACACATACTGCAGTCACCATAGCCAGTACTACACAGAGTGACAAAACCCACTGCAGGAAATGTGCTGTGCGACATGTGTGTCCATATGACCCACACATGCCAGTCAGGATGGTTCACATACCCAACAACAGCCTCAGCCAGCAAGGCAGGTGTAGACAATTAAACAGAGCCTGTGGCATAGCCCCAGAATGATGGCTATGGTTAACTCCCCCCCCAGGCCTACACAGACAGACCACAGCACAGCAGGCAGTGGTATGTTAGTTCTGAAGGGTAGGAAGACAGACAATAATATGTAGGGCAACCAAAGCCACGATCTGGTACACTGGTATGCCTCTAGTCAGCATGACAGTTAGAAATACAGAATGAAATGGAGTACCTGACATACCAGTATGGTCATAGCGAATGTGTACATGTTTCACGTGTGCCCCCCACATCCTACATTGTAATGTAATAACAGTCAGGTGTGCCCCTCCAACCCTGTGCAGAAATGTAGAAATAGTCAGGTGTGCCCCCCCATCCTACATAGTAATGTAATAACTGTAAGGTGTGCCCCCCAACCCTATGTAGAAATAGCCAGGTGTGCCCCCCATTCTACATAGTAATGTAATAGTCAGATGTACCCCCCCTCCTGTGTAGAAATGTAGAAACAGTCAAAGCCAAATGATCAATGGATACCCTGCAGAGACAGCATGCTACCCGTTGGTGTACAACACAAAGGTCAGCACTGCAGCACAAACTACCTGGACACAATCCACAGATTCAATACAGACAGCCATACTGGGCATGCTCACACACTTGTAGAAATGAAGGCAATGTCAGTCTACAACATACTGAAAGGTCATACTGGGCATGCTCACACACTGAAACACATGAAAGCCATGACTGCAAACACTAGTGGACCAGACATATCTGGCAGTTGCAGTTGTTAGTGCAGACGCTCGTCAGTATGCACCACTCATGCCTTGCACACACAGTGGATAGGAATACAGACATATATGTCAGGACAACACACTATAGATGTGTGGAAGAGGGTCACTGTGACAAGAAGCCATCCAGGCCTGTCCCACCCAGCACACAGCCAAAGGGCCCCAAACACATGAGGTGCAGATGTCACTCACTGCAGCTACTAGCCATCAGTATCTGTCAGCCTTACAGACAACGTGGTGCACGTGTCAGCTGTGCCACATGACTGTACAAGGAAGTAGACATCTAGCAGCTGTATACATGTACCTGTGACATATGACCCCATTTGTGCCCGCATGTGGCATGTCAACCCGTACATGAATGGGTTATGGCCCATGCACACACCACTCTCCCCATAGCCCTACTATGACAAGCCTGCTGAGGTAATCCAATGTGAAATACACCTGTGGGAGAATTGTAGCCCAGTAATCTCTGTGGCACATCCCATAACTGTGTACTCCTGTAGTATGATAAAAAAATCAGGTAGGAGTTCTAACCCCAAACTTGGCAACTGTGTGTGCGGGTTTGTCTGCCGATGTAGAGAGCAATGCTTTTTAGGGTACTCACACTCCTCACAATTCATATACTCAACTTTGGCAAGGCTGCTGATGTCACCCACCTAGAACTACACCTCTGGAAGGTTGTAGCCCAGTAATCTCTGTAACGAGTTTGGTAACTGCGTACTGCTGGAGTGCGATTTAGAACTGCGGTAGGGTTCCAGCTCCACCCATGGCAGTTCTGGATATTTTTTGTGTGTTTCAATGTCTGTGTAGGGAGCAATGCATTTTAGGCTGGTCACTCGCAGCTCATTTCAAATGCCCTAAATTGGTAATCCTGCTGATGTCATTCCTTGTGAAATACACCTTTGGGGAAGGAGTTCTCTAGTAATTTCTATGGTGTGTCCTATAACAGCTCTATGCTGTAGTGTGATATACACCTCTGTCAGGGGTTCTATACCCACAAATGTTGGTTGTGGATGTTTTGTGTGTGTCTCACTGGCTGTGTAGGGAGCAATGCATTTTTGGCTAGTCACTTGCAGTACATTTCAAATGCCCTGCTTTGGTAATCCTGCTGATGTCATTCCTTGTGAAATACACCTTTGGGGAACGAGTTTTCTAGTAATCACTGTGGTGTGTCCTATAGCAGCCCCATGCTGTAGTGTGATATACACCTCTGTCATGGGTTCTATAACCACACATGTTGCTTGTGGATGTTTTATGTGTGTCTCACTGTCTGTGTAGGGAGCAATGCATTTTAGGCTGGTCACTCGCAGCACATTTCAAATGCCCAAATTTGGTAATCCTGCTGATGTCATTCCTTGTGAAATACACCTTTGGGAAGGAGCTCTCTCGTAATCCCTGTGGTGCATCCTGTAACAGCCCCATGCTGTAGTGTGATATATACCTCTGTCAGGGCTTCTATACCCACACATGTTGATTGTGGATGCTTTGTGTGTGTCTCACTGTCTGTGTAGGGAACAAGGCATTTTAGGCTAGTCACTAGCAGTACATTTCAAATGGCCTACTTTGGCAATCCTGCTGATGTCATTCGCTGTGAAATACACCTTTGGGGAAGGAGTACTCCAATAATGTCTGTGGTGCATACTATAACTGCGTAGCGCTGTAGTGTAATAAACTAGTTAGGTTCTACTCCCAGACTCTGAGTGTGAGTGTGTGTGTGTGTGAGTGTGTGTGTGTGTGTGTGTGTGTGTGTGTGTGTGTGTGTGTGTGTGTGTGTGTGTGTGTGTGTGTGTGTGAGACACCTGGGCCCAACGTGTGGTGGAGTTTGCAAAATTCTTATATGGTGGCCCTAGCATGTATCACAATGTCCACTGTACAGGGATAACAGCTGTGAAATAGTCATGAGGCTGAGGTGCATACTCATACATGTGACATCAAGGCCAGGCAATCACAGTTAGTAACCGCACACTCTCAACCCATGTCGCATACACACACACATGCCTAGGCAACAGCCAATATGTGGGTAGTACACTGCATATTGGCCACTGATAGTAACTATGGAGTGATATCAGTGGGCTACAGAGGGCATTTCACCCTCCCCATCTGTCCAATATGCACATACATGCAGACAGTGCACCTCCCCCATGTTCCCCAATGGGCACCTGCACCACCTGTGGTGCCTTCACATGTGACCCACAACAGACATACCATGCCTGAGAACATGCCCTGTATGGACAAATGCCAATGACATCATGGAATGCTGTTAGCATGCTGTCAATGTAGGTTCAGGTTAAACCTGCTGCCCATTACCAGTCCCTACCACAGGTGGACAAGACTGGCACATCTGATGATAATCTCTGTTCACAACATGGGCCAGACACCCCAGGTACAGATCTGCATGTCACTGTACATGCATGTTGGAGGTGTGCACATCCTAGACACCATCCATGTCATAGACTAAGAAATACATGCATGGCAAGCGAGGCACAGCACTGGCCTCACACAATAGTCACCCAGGTGACTGGATGGGGGATACAATACCCACCTGTTTGGACAAATGCAGAAACTACAGCCCTGATCCACAATGCAGACCATTGTCATGTGGCCTGATTGCCAAGGTATACCCATCGCCTACCCTTGTATAGCCTGCTGGCAGAGTCGACCACCATACACTCATGCAGACATGCACCCATGCATGTCAGTACTGGCACCCTGTGTGTTTGTGTGTGTGTGCTGTATGGTGTGTATGTCCACATCCACACTCACTACAACCCGCATGGGCATACTGAAGCATGCTGTCTGATGTCTGACACCTCCTCATAATCTTTGCTCATACAACCTCCATATGACCCATGTGGTGCATGTGATACCTGCACTATGATGTGTTGTGGCAATCCCACTACTGATGAGTTGTACTCCTGGCCCTGCCAAGTGTGCAAATGTGTGTGCATCCCTGTGAGAGTGTGGCAGTGTTGACGCTGGCACCTGTTCATGTGGACAGGCATGTGTATGTCACCTATCATATAGCTACCGTATCCCTGTTACAGATGTCACTCACCATCACATATATGTTCTGAGTGCTCCACAACAAGTAACCCATGTGGTGCATCCAATAACTGCATTGAACTGTGATAGCACTACATAGTTGTCGGGGGTTTGATACCCTGTGCTGGTAGGTATGTGACACAAACATGCTTCAGTTTTACTCTCCCACCCCCCCCCGACATGTATTTGCCTCTGTCTGCCTTTCCCACTCCCTCTATGGTGGATGTGGAGTCCCACACCTGCTTTGCTTAGGCAGCAGCATGTGTATTTTAAGTGATGCTCATGATCAGCTGATGGCCTCTGCACGAATTGCAACCCTCCCCTAGCTGATTGCATGTGGAACAGTTGTCGTAACATTACCATAGCCAGTTGCATGGAAACACACTCCAGTATCTAGGAACATCATGGTGGTGTTGGCCCTTTTCATTCACTGTGAGCAGGAACTAGATCTGTTGTTTGGCGAGCAGCATCTCAGATGGATTGGGGATTTACCTCTAACAACATACACTGTAGAAAGAGGGCAACAAACAGGAGGGGGAAGTGCCTGACCTGACTACAGACTGTAAGTGCTGCTATACTGTATTTAAAGTAATGTTGGTTTCACAGTGTTTGTCTGGATATGGCTGATGTACATGTATCAGTACTTGCCATGTCAGTTCCATCTTTATGAAGAATCCCCATCTGCAGAGTTATCTGCAGACTGGGCAATGTTGTGCCTTTGGTTTCATATGTTACCCACTGAGCATCTATCTGTGGACTGCAGAAGGTAGTGTGAGGATTGCAGTCTGTAGATGGTGAAGGCCATGACAGTTACTGACTTCATATCCCTCACAGGACATATGTTGCAACAAACCCCATTACAACAGTAAATGTATGAGGTTATCCCAGCAATATGTCAATATTGGCCCTGTGTATGTGCTTCCAGCCACACTTCTGTCAACCTTTGTACATATGCCATGCAGGAAGTGGTGCATATGTGCTGTACACCATAATTAGTGCCATTATATCTGATAACAAGCTAGTGATATATCAGACTGCTACACATGTTATGTACAGTAGGGGATTTATTTCATGACATAACCTGGACATTCTGTGGATGTTTGTACAGCACTGAAGTCTGTGTACTTGTGAATGTCAACAGTGTGTGTATTGTTAATATGTACTTTAGCCTGTGTACAGACTGTGGTAGATGTCATTATTCTAGTTCCCCTCCTATCTGATGTTACATGCAGCCCCACTGTATGGTACCATATTGGCATACATGTTTGTAGGGCCATACACACACATGTCCCATACTACAGACAGCCATGAGGCCAAACTATGTAGCAGCCCAGTATATGTAGGGTCAGTCTGTAAGCGACGCATATGAGGATAGTGTAGAACAAATAGTCAATATACTGTAATGTTATGCTAGCTTACCATATGTGGCTGTGTTCACATTGGTTGTCGTTATGCACTTTCACACAGGTGTATCTTACCCTGTGCTGTGACATGCCTGTTGAGCCTGCTATATATGCAGGTACATGTGCATTCCCCCATAGGAGATGTAGGCCAGTGTTGAGCCAGTCTGCCTGTAGCCTGCACAGTGCATTGTTACATGCCTAGCAGCTTAGTGTACTTACCCAGTGAGATGTCATGTGCAGATACTTGCAGATGTACTGCTGCCGAGCCTCCCTTAAAAGTCATGTATGTCAGACAGAGCAATGAGATGCTGTACAGATGTATGTCAATATCTAGTGGGTAGTATGTGGCCATGGCACACCTGTACCAGTGGTCATTATGTGTCAGGCCAGACAGGAGTGTGTGAATCCATAGCCTATGGTGGCAAATGTATACCAGTTGTTATGTGTTATACCCATCTACATGACTGTCTACATCCATATTGTCAGGCACAGTACACATGTTGTGCACTAACAGCTTATGTTTTTACCTCTGGACTGTAAAGAGTGTGTCAGAATTTCCACATATATTGGCCAATATCTCTGCTGTAGTCCACAGGGGCATTACATGCTAGCAGCGGTACTTTACAATGATGTCCTTAGGTTGTCTGTCAGTAGCCAATGGCACACGTGTTATAAGCAGATGTGACCTCCTACACACACCATGTCTGTGAAGACAATCCCAATGACAGTAGCAATAGTCTACTAGTATACCTGCTATCCATACCTGACATCCCCCTGCACTACGACTTTGGGTCTATAGGGGCTAGGGTAGGGCTACACTCCATGTCCAGGACATATGATGGAAATATATGTACATATACTTATCTAGATAGCCATATATATTACACGTGTAGTACTTTGAATTATCACTGTCATTGCAACCACCCACTATAAATGCCTACATCATGTGGGCATGGTCCCTTTACATTTCCTGTGTGATGGACATCCTTCCTGTATGTGGGCATCAGTGTTACAGACTGCAGGTACCAATACCTCTTGCAGGAGAACCGGCACACTCAGAGCAGCTACATATTTGTAGGAGGATCAGGAACTACAGACAGACTGTGAGTAGAGTTGTGTTATGCTTTGTAAAGTATTGGATTTACAGGGTGTGTGTGTGTATGTACTAGTTTACCTTGGAATGCAGTCTGTCTGCATAGTTCACAACTGTGGGCCTATCCTCTTGCTGGACAGAGGTATGCCTATCATGTTTTGTCTGTTCACCACACAGGTCCTGTGTCAGATATTACACTGGCAGTGTGTGTGTTGAGTGCTATCAGTACATGGCTACATCCATTTCTGTTTCTAACCTCAATTCCCTGACTATGGGTATGTTGCAGACTATACTGTAACACCAGCAACTTGCTTAGTGTATGGCAACAGTTTTCCACATATGTGCCTGTGTTATAGCCTCTGTCATCCACCTGCATACCAAGCTTTGCACATATGTCATGCTGTCATGGTTTGTTCTGTAGTGGGCTGTGAATATATCACACTGCCATTTCTGCCATCTGTCCACTGCTGTTGTATCCCCCACACATACAGTGGGGCTGGGGCCATATATGTGCGGGTGTTACCTACACAATACATGTGTGCCCTTATGCACTCCAGAGGCCAGTGTATGTAACAGTGGTATATGGCCCTGTATTATTGAGTCTAGGGGGGAGCAACATAAATGACCTAGGCTGTTACAAAATGTGGGGGTATCAGGGGTGAGCTGCGGTAAGGTATCTGGATGTACAGTACCATATATTTCACCTATATTTACATTACTTACATGAATTGGGGTAATGCAAGCCTACTGACTCCTGCCATACAAATTGTTCTGTTTGTTGATGTGCTCATGATGGTGTCAGTTATGCCTTGTTATGTAACAGTTACAACCCATTTGATCACATAACGTCTTTACCACCTACTGAGTTTGTACAGAGTGTAGATAGAGGCTGCTGAACTATACACCTGCATTACATACTGTTGATTGGTATCCTGTGGCCCAGTCTGTCTTCACTATTGTAGAGTTTGAAGGGCTTGGCCTGGACAGCAACAGTTGTGAACCTTTCCAATACTGTATTAGTGTAACTGTTTCACAGTTGCAGTACTCTGTTTATATGGTTGTCAGTGTCTGAACAGCTATATGACATGGCATATAGAACTGTAATAGTACACAATTAAAGGTTGTCCATGTCTGCAAACCTGTGTGTGGTACCTTTCCTATGACCTCTCTATGGGTATATGTTGCAGGTAATGACTGACATATGTATGGGTGGCCCATACAGTGTCCAGTTGCTCAGGTGTTAACTGTAGGCGTAGTGTCTGTTCCATATTGTGTGCATCTTCTACAGATATATATATATATATATATATATATATATATATATATATATATATATATATCTTACTGTACATATATCTGTGTGTGTATGTGTAGTCACGTGTATATATATATATATATATATATATATATATATATATATATATATGTATTTCTGTATCTGCATATCTGTGTCTCTGTATCTGTATCCTGGGGATATTGATGGCTTCCACATATTACATTTCCTATGGGAGGCAGACTGTACTGCATGATATGTTAACAATACCAGCCTGAAATCATATAGGTGGGATGGCTTACTGTTAACATCTTGTGGCCATGTCGTGTCAGGTCCTGGTTATGGGATCTTGGTAGTGTATTGCAGAATGGATGTGTTTGGCTGAGGGGGGATGCCTATTCATACAAGACGTATAGTGTGTGGGGCCTCACAACCCCATTAACATTGCATGTGGACATATGTGTGTTTGTTAATCTGCCATTGCTATCTACAGATGTATGGCCATATATACCTATATATATATATATATATATATATATATATATATATATATATATATATATATATATATATCTGCTAACATATATATAACCATGTCTGTATATACCTACATAGATATATATCTGCGTACACATATGTAACGTGCTGTGTATATGTAGACATATAGGTGTAGACACATATATGTGTCGATGTAGGCATTTGTATGAATATATGTGCATATATATTGATATTTATGTATATAGTTTTAGACACATACACACACACACACACACACACACACACATATATATATATATATATATATATATATATATATATATATATATATATATATACACACATATATAGATATGGGGTTGTGAGGCCTCACACACTATACGTCTTGTAGGAATAGGCATCCCCCCCCTCAGCCAAACACATCCGTCCTGCAATACACTACCAAGATCCCATAAGATTTGCACTGGGTGTGACGAGGGTGGACAGGATTAGGAATAAGTATATTAGAGGGTCAGCCCAGGTTGGAAGGTTTGGAAACAAAGCCAGAGAGGCATGATTACATTGGTTTGGACATGTGCTGAGGAGGGATGCTGAGTATATTGGGAAAAAGATGCTAAGGATGAAGCTACCAGGTAACAGGAAAAGAGGAAGGCCTAAGATAAGGTTTATGGATGTGGTGAGAGAGGACATGCAGGTGGTTGATGTGACAGAGCAAGATGCAGAGGACAGGAAGAAATGGAAACAGGTGATCTGCTGTGACGACCCCTAATGGGAACAGCCGAAAGAAGATGATGATGATGATGATGATACATATATAGATATGTTGTATCTGTTTAGCTATTAATACATCTACACACACATACATCAAGATGATGGTGTACATTCTCTGTACTGTTGCATGACTGGACTGGATGATATGTTTCTGAAAACATCAAATTTCTTTGTATCTGTTATGGTTTAGTGGTAAATCTCTTTCTCTATGGTGTACAGGCTCCTTTGTTCGAGCCTTGCAGGAGCTGTTTATTTTGTTGCTGGGCAGAACACCGGCAGTTGGATACTGAGGGATTAAGGTACTTTAAAGCAGTTGTAAGCAGGTTTGCGTGGGTTTGTGTGGACATAAGCACTGCTAACTTCCGGTTGCAGTATCTTACACTCAGTTTGCTGCTATATTGCTTAACCTGTGTAGGCAGTGTTTACCCCTGCGCAAACAGGCTTAAACCCACTTACTGCTGCTTAAAAGTGCATACTGCTGCTTAACCCAGTGCTAATTTCTTTAAAAGAAAAGAAAAAAGGGTTGATAGGAAAGTGGTGAAAAAGGGGCACAAAGAGGGAAAGACAGTAGGGAAAATAGCTAGGCATGTGCAGGAAGGGTACAGGGAAGGTCCATAGCTGCCCATTTTGCTACAGCAAGAGCTGTGCATATACACTGAATTTGGAGGTAGATTTGGACACGCAAACCCCTGGGAGAGGGGTGAGGACAACATAAATTTGTTGTGATGCCAGTTAGACCAGATTACTTGTGTCCAGTGGACATGTGTGCAAAATGGACAGCTATGTATGGGGCAAGATTTTTTTGTGGCAACAGATTGCCCTTTTTTTTTCAGGTGAGAGTGGGATGTTGGGGAGGGGTAGTAGGTTTATTTGGGGAAGTAGGTTGGGTAGGTTAACAGACAAGACAAACAAAATACATACAGGGGTGGTATATGACACATGTGGAGGTAAACGCCTTGGACAGGGAGGGCTGTTTGGAAGGTGCAAGCCCATGAGCCCCCAAATGGAAACAGTGGGACTGAGGTATCCACCCATGGGCAGTCTCCACTGCACCTTCACAGCCCCAAAGGTGGCCGTACTGGGTGCTGTGTAGGATGGGCAGGCTCACCCTCTAATTGCACCACTTGGCCCTCAAGCTGGTGTAGCTGGTCTCAAAAAGCCCTATCGATCTCCCTATACACCACCACTCGGACCTGACGACAGGTGACTGGTTCCTCTCCACCCCCACTCCCGGGGGGGCCGAGCCCCATCCCCTGCAGCGGTTCCACCCGAAGGTGGTGCAGGGCCTACGGAGGAGGAGGTCCCAGGCTGGGCCCCAGATGTGCTGGTGCCATGGCCAGATGAGGTGGGACAGGTGGGTCCGCTGGGACCAGTCTTCCCATACGAGCTATGATGTTGCAGTTTACAGACAGATATGGGTTAGTAATAGTCAACAGCATTCAGGATTAGTTATAACAGCATGCATAGGTATACCCATTAACCCAAAACACCAGATTTAAAGCAGTTGCAGAGCAAGCAAAACACATGCATATATGGAACAACATTGGCCATTACAACAGCATGCAGGTTTCACTGATGGCAGCAGGTCACCAATATGGGCGTATTTTAACATGGCACATGCATAGAAATAAATGTGAATATTTATAAACCGACAGGACATATGTCCCAACAAAAGTTTGGAGTGTACACATACCGATTGAGGTGTGTCATTGGGTTATTTTTGCACATATGGTAGAGGTGAGAGAGAGTGTTTAATTAACAACTAATATATCCTTGTAGTTTTCACTACATTCTTAGTCACTGCAGTGATCTTCCCTTACATGTATTATTACACTACCCAATGGCCTTATATTGTACAATGGTTTGTTTATAGATTATTATATATGTGACCTGTGTCTTACATACAGGCATGACAAGATGCAGGTGTTAATGCAACTTATGTTGAGAATTGCTCTCATACACTTTGGGTGAGATGCTGGAATGACAGGTTTGTTTTCATATACATTCTCTGACTATGTACACATCTGACTATAAGTTATATGCCATTAACAGCTGCCTACATTTCTTGGATCATCACATTGATTTTACAGGGGAACAGGGTACCAGGCTGATGATGTGGGCCATTTATCTGGACTTGCTGGACAGATTGGAACAGTTGAGGGGTTTGAATATGCATACAACTTTCTATCTGAACATTCTATCAGATTCTGTACAGTTGTCAGGTGTAATTATGCATACAGCTTTCTATCTGAACATTGTAACAAAATCTGTACAGTTGTGGTGTATGATTATGCATACAACTTACTAGCACTCCCAGGATTCAAACCCCTGCTGTGTGTGACAAAAACTTACAGTTAACATCACAGTACACTGTACTATCAGGGAATCTATGTGAAGCTTTCTAATGTTTACTGTCTAAGTCTCCCTCACTTGTACAATATGACTGACCTCTTGGCACTTCCAGCATTATTATACAGACCTTCATACACATTTTATCTGCATACCACAGTGTGGGTAACACTGCTTAATACAACATTACTATTTATAGTATGCAACAGTTCAACAACATATGAAAGAAGAGTAAACAGAAGCACTCCAGGGGTTATACCTTTATTCACAGAATATTACACCTTTATTTCTACTGGTACAACACTTTCTAAGGCTCTTATATTTATTTGTTATGACAGTACATGCAGAATAATTACTAACCTGCCTCACGATGCAGCCTTTGCAACCTAGCATCATGGGCTTGCTGGTTCGCAGCCCGCTCATCTGCAGCTGTCAGAGAAATACAGTGATATTTAGCAATACCTATCCATAGTATACACAAGCTAGGCAATTATTACCTACTTAGTAGAAAGAGTACTTAATACTGGGGCATTAGGCATCTGCCGAGATTCCTGGATCCACTGTTCCAATATATCCCCTCTCTGATGCTTCAGGTGCCTGACCTGCTCACCAGTCCGGGGGATACCTGTGGCACTGGTGAGGTCACGTGCAAGACTCTCCCAGGCCTCCATTTTATACTGTGAGCCCTGTTACTGGCCCTGCAGTAGTCCCTCCTCATGCTGTTTCACCAGGAGCCATACCATGATTTTTGACTCCTGGATACCCCAACGCTGTGCTCTGAATTGAGTGCCTTCACCCACTCCAGCCATTCTGCCTGCAGTAGGAAGCTACAACCAGTTATGGGTAGTATTCCTGCCTGTGGGGTTTCAATACGGCCAATTCCCCACAATTTTCCGTGATTGGCCAGTTTTGAATAGGCTAAGCTATGGGCACACCTGCTTACCTAAGATTGGCACTGCTTAAAGATGTATACCACTAGGCAAATTGAACTGGCTGCCCTACACATTGCTTACACTTATTACGTTGAGCTGTGCAATGGTTAGCATTGATTACTAGTTAATTAGCATTATATTTGACTTTCGGCAGTGATTTATTATTCATTACAGGTTATATATGTGTCTGATATCTATGATTCATGTGTACATACACTGCATGGGGTCCTGGGGACATCTACACTTTATTACAATAACACCTCACATCTATGCTTACTGCAATACTCCAGTTCACATATATAGGGGACTGTTGGTGGGGATATGCAGACACCTATGAGCTGCCTCACTCATTTATTTCCAGTTTCTGTTGTTCTACTTTGCAGGGGCATGTTTATTCTGAGAGCTCTGCTCTCAGACTTGCCCCCTGCACTCGTACATGCTCCATGTATGCCTAGGAGGTCGGGCAGTGTGCCTTCATTAATATGCATGGCACACTGCCTTCCTCCTCCTCCTAAGCGTCTGCTTCTGTGCAGGACTAGACTAGTCCTGCATGGAACATTAGTAAATCCGGGGGTATATATGTTTCTCACAATGAAGGAAGCATGGGTCCCCTCAAAACTGATTACATGTATAGATCTGCAATTGTGGGCCTGCATACATATCTGCTGACTTCATCAGATTCAAACATAGTGAAAGTTTTAAAATACTAGGAGAAGAAGTCTAAGATGACATCTTTACTAAGTTTAGCAGAATCATTTCATTGTCAAGCAGAAATGGAAATCAAACCAGAACTAGATAAAAAACAGACAATGACTGAATGTGCCAAAAAAATAAAAGAAATAATATAAGGAATATGTTAAACAAGAAGGAAAGAAATGTGGAAAATTCAAAAATATGGTGGTAAATACAGAGATCTCCTGGAACAAATAGTGACCCAGAATAGGAGACTACATGCACATTTGTTTTCAAAGTGCATTAAACATGTGGGAGAAAGAGACCAATGCAAGTTCTGTAAAACAGAACAGGTAACAATCATACATCTTATTGCTGGGTATGATACACTTATGGCAGAGGGTCTGTATACTGAAAAGCACCATAATGTGGCAAGACTATTGCTTTGGAGATTGTGCAAACACTACAATACAGCTGTAGCTGAGAAGGTTTGGAAACATGAATCACAAAGCATTAGAGAGAATGATGAAGTGTACATCACATGGGATCAATCACCCATTACCAACAGTCCATAAAATAGATGTGAAAAAAACAGATACAGTAGTCCACAAAAAGTGGTATTGATCATTGATCAGTGATTACAGTGTTTTACATACAGAGACACAAAGTCATAAAATAGCAGGATTTGCAGGCAAACACGAGACAATGTGGAAGACAGATACCCAGGCAGTCCCAATAGTAGTAGGAGCAATAGTCCACATAAATATGCTACCAGTAAATGTAACTGTATGAATTACAGAATGAGGCAATTCTGGGCAAATTGCGGGTACTGAGATGAGCACTCTTGGCTAAAACCAAAGACTGAAACAATACTAATTTCATGAACTCTAATTGTAGCCTGACTTAGGAATAGAGTCCAATCCCATTATAGTATTACAAACCCAAAAGACTTGAAGAAATTAAACTAGTTTGTTTTGGGTTTATTAAGTTATCATTATGCGGTACTACAGTAGTATCTAATACAGTTACGGAAAGACTCATGGATTTCCTACTGCTCATCTCCTGGTTAACCTATTTCACACTTCAACAACTTACTGCACCTCTTTACCTCCATAGCAGCTCAATCCTTCTTAAATCACATCAAGTCTATAACTTATCAAAACTCATGCTCACAGGGAATATAGTATATATACCTATTTTCTCCATCTTATTTCTCCAAACTAATTACTATTTAACTACTCATGACCCATTATCATATTGGTAAACATACATATTTCCTGTATCACATCTTCAACTATCTTCTTTCACAGTTAAACTACTTCTCAGCTATATCTGATTAGTACTGTTCTTCTTGAGCATATTCCTTTCAGATAGTCCATATCTGATCGATTACTTCTATTGCACTGTTTTACTCTACTTAATTTCAATTAATATTTCAAATAATATAGCATATTATTTTGCTGTTTCATGCATGCTATAATCTGTTAAAATTTTGCAAATCTGTCATACTTTTATTTTGTAGCCTTAAGCATATTGTAACATATTAAGTTGCAATAGATTCATAGATTCATAGGTTAGTACTAGGCTAACTGCCCTTGTGAGCCATTGTAAGCCTAGCCAATTATCCCTGCAATGAGAAAATTGAAACCCTGCACCTAAGGCAAACAAGGCAACCACCATTAGGCCACCAACCAACTACAAGGACATTTTTTACCCATTTTTGCACCACACCAAATCACCCAACCACTGAGCACAGGATTCAAACCCTCACCTACCCTAAAATCCTTTATGACACTCGGATGCATTAGCATGCATTAGCCTTTTATTTACTAATGATTCACTTATTATGCTTAAAACTAATGAACTTTTTTTCCCAGAGCATCCACTGAAACAGGGTTCTAAATATCCAGGTGGTCTTTCCTGATAAACAAATGCAAATAAATAAACTTTGCAAATATGTTAGAATCCTTATAGTAATAACAGAATCAGTTGAAGATCTCCAAAATTAGAAAACTTTTACCTGATGTCTACTGAATTAAAATTCTGTGTAGGGTTAACACATACCTCACCTACATTTGTTGCATGTTTGCTTGCACACTCTAGATCTGTGAGTAGTAACTCATAGCTTTGCTGTCCTTTAGTGGTTTAGTGTCCTTTGCAGCTTCGAATATCCTGTCATATTTCCCCTTCCTGGTGTCAACAGTGTAGAATCTTCACCAAACTGGACAAGATGCTGCATCACAACAATAATGTATGACAAAGGTGTGTGCTGTATTGAAATAACATGAAACATTGTGCTTATGAGTATGAGTCTTAAGACTAAGTGTGATCACTGGTAATAGGCATGTTTTCCTAAACAATAGAAGCCCTGGAGTGCAATACTTCCATTTTGATTTGACAATAGGTTAATCATTAGTTGTATTGATTGATAAATGGATACGCATAGTAGTAGAATATAAGATGGGAGCTGAGCAATTCCGATTCAGATCAGAATGCAACACAACTAACCCAATGTTTGCAGTGAGACAGATAGTTGAAAAGAAGCTAGAGATGAGGAAAGAGTCCAGCTGGGCATTCTTAGACTTGGAGAAAGCATATGACAAGGTCCCAAGAAAGCTGATCTGGGCAGTACTGCGGTGGTTTAAAGTCCCAGAAACATTTGTAGAATTAGTGCAGGCTATGTACCAGGAGGACCCAGTGACTCAAGTACGAACAGTGTTTGGCAACACAGAGGGGTTCCCAGTGAGAGTGGGTGTTTACCAGGGTTCAGCTCTGAGCCCATTGCTGTTCATATTCCTGAAGGATTACATTAGCAAATAGGTTGGAGGGGACAGATTAGCAAAGTTACTCTATGCAGACGATGTAGCATTACAGGCAGACTCTGAGCAAGAACTTTAGCAAACGATAGGGGAGTGGAATGCAAAACTGAAAGCACGTGGAATGAAACTAAACACAGATAAGACAGTGGTAATGGCAGCAAACTGGGGAAATCAGAAGAAGCTGAGAAATGAGACAGAAGGAAAGATAGTGGAACAGGTAACACGTTTCAAGTATCTAGGAGGGGTGGTTGAGGAGAAGCGAAGTCTGAATGAAGAGGTCAAAGCTAGAATCAAATGAGCTGCAGCCAACTGGCATAGAGTCATAGGTGTAGTGTATGACCGAAGAATGTTAAAGAAGCTGAAACGTAAGGTGTACAAGACAGTGGTGCAACCAGTACTACTGTATGTTACAGAAACCTGGGCAGTAAAGGCAGAGCAGATGAAGAAGCTAGAGGTGGTGAAAATGAAGTGCCTGAGAAGGGTGGTAGGATGCACTCTGTGGGACAGATGAAGAAATGAGGACATCAGAGCAGAAGCCAAATTAGCTCCAATTGCAGAAAAGATCAAAGAGAACAGATTACGGTGGTTTGGACATGTGCAGAAAAGCAGAAGACAATCTGCTGAAGAAGATTTGGGACAGACAGGAAGAAGTTATGAGGAAATAAGGACATCCAGCAAAGAGGTGGTTGGATTGTGTGGAAGAAGATCTGCTTCAGTCAGGCATGAGTGCTGAAGAAGGCAGGAGAATTTAATTGAATTGAGAGAGAGAGAGAGAGAGAGAGATGCTGACAGTTAACACAATGCCTCGACCCCATGTAGAAAATGGGATAAAGGGGGTTGATGATGATGATTGAAATGTCAATGTTTTATTAAGGTGAGTAATGTTTTATGTTAGGGAGATCTACCTCCCTTAACAACATTTTTGGTCCCCTCTGACCACATCATACCAGTCAGGCCCCTAGTGCTCCGTGTCTATTTTGGTGTTAAACAGATAAATGTCTCAGTGTGAAGGTTCATAAGTGATGGGAATCCCATAGGAACATACATGGCTACATGGTGTCTGCTTACAAAACTGTCATGCTGCATGCAAGTTAAAATGGGCATTGTTTCTCTGATCCTGTGATCATAGTTTGCAGCTTCTGTAACTCTATTATAAATCAGTAACTAGATCTCAAAAGCTACTTCCCCTTCCAGTTACATTCCAAAGGAGTCTCTTCTCATTAAACATTAAAACAGACTACCTACCAGGCAGATATATGTTAGAAATGCCTGTACAGTTCAGAAAACAAGAGGAGGTTTTCTTGATAAATTAATATTTTAGTGAATAAATCAGCAAGCTAGCAAAAAAAAAATCATTATCAATATTTTCTTTTGATATTTTATGGTAAAGTAGTCTTTTCTCCTGATTCAGAAAACATTATTATATGAAGAATTAAATTAACAAGATGAAAACAAGTAGAAACAGATTTGATGTCTCTGTGTTGGGGTATAGACCTTTGTGTAAAACATTCATGTAAGATTCAGTTATATTTATTTTTGTATATTTTGCGAATTCAGTCACCAAAATGCAGTATACATTATTATATCAATGAAGGCTCGGACTGCCCTTTCTTAACCATTTAATTTCTGTTTACTAAATAGGATGAAACATGTTGTTCTCCCTTTGTTTTACTTCTGTTTATCTAGTGTACTTCACTTTAAAAACATGGAATGTTGCCATGGAATGTTGGCCATAGAATGTATGAATTCAACATACTTGGTTCACTGACAGAATGCACGTCACTAACAGCAAAAGCTATTTTATATCCTGAGACTTAAATTATTAAACAGGCATGGCAAACAGGATCTTTACCTGAAAAAACAGGACAGTAATTAAGAAGGATTTTTAGCTGCAATTTAATAAGCAGTTCTAGTAAACTCTATAAACAGTGCATAATGTTTTTAATTTGTTTATATTTCGGGAGACTATCCGAATGCTAGGAAAATATTAATTAATTAATTTCTTCATTTTTATTAATCCTAATTTTACCTTTAAGGCCTAACTGAAAATATTGTTTGCTGTGTAAAGAGTAACAAACATATTTCTGAAGGATGATTATTTTTTTCTTTCTCTTTCAGATTGTTTGAAATTGGACAGAGGGAGTGATCTGTTTGCTTGATAATTTTGGCCCTACTTCTTTAATGTTGCACTAAAATATTATCAGCAGCTTCACTGTGAAATAACTAATCATCTTTCAGAATTTGTATACATCATGTTGTATTTGAGAAATAAATGCAATGGAATACATTTATCTTGGAATATCACAATACCTGAGTACAGAATGAAGATTTCCATGTGCAAGGTCTCATGAAGTTGTTACTGGCATTATACCCCTCAGTAAATTACTACATACCCCCCCCCCCCATTTTCACCAGGGATGAAACAACATACACACTTATACAAACACATGAACACATGTGCCTGTATTTTATATATATATATATATATATATATATATATATATATATATATTAGATTCAGCCCTTTAGAATCTATTTAGGTCAAAATGTAGGCTTGCATCCCAAACTTAGCTCTGACCTATGCATATAGGTCTGTACATACCCCACATCTGATATGATGCATTCATTACATTTAGACCATTTTCCGATGTGCCTATCCACTCTTTTACCTAGGCCTGTTTCCAATCCATTCCACAACCTCTTCTTCATTGCAAGTTGCCATTTCACTCTGTAACGTTTTCCACTTTGGAAGGATTTTTTCCTGTTCTCCAACCTTTCCACCTGAGATGGTCTCCGTTGGAAGGTTTGTGGCCAGCTGCCCCCCCCCCCCACTGCCAGTGGTTGCAGCCACTGAAATAATGTTAATTGTATTCCAAGAAGTCTTTTCTGAACTGCTAAATCTGCATATTAATTCGATAAAATCATCACATTAATAATAGCAGCAATATTGAAAAGCAGAACTTAGCAATATTTGGTACCATAAGTAACAGTTCCGTTTTGTTCCATTCTTCTTTCAGAGGAGACAAGCACTGTCCAAGATGCATTTCTCCCTTAAACCATTACCAGTCTTCTCCTATTAGATGGCAAGCCTGCAAGACCATGACACCAGACTATGTGTGACAACCTAATCTACCTACAGAACCTAGAAGAGAAAACAGAAGCTATCAAACAAACAAGAAAACATTTAGGAAACAGAACAATGAAAAATGGTTTTCAAACCGTAATGCAATCATCTTATTTTTCAAAGATGGGCAGAACGTTAATAAGTGACCAGCACCAGCTAACCTTGAGCTAATACTGAGCTCTTTATTCCCAAACAAATCCTCCCTTCCCCAGGAACTTACAAGTGGCCTTCACTAGCTAGCCCTTCTGGGCAATTGCAAAACCCATGACAGTTCTAATGTTAACGATGCTCCCATTCAAGATGTCTTTTATTTTTCTCTGAGCTCTGCAGTTAGAAAAGGGTTGGAGAATGTTGTCAATTATCTAGACAATTGCTGTATCATGCAGTTGTAAAAGAATAAAAGCATTTCAAACTGCAATTAAAGATATTGAAAAAGAATAATAAAGGCATGACTAACATATTTTTGCTACCTGAAGCTACATACCCATGGACACCACAGGTGCTTATGCATAACTTTTTAAAGACAAATGGACAAAACCGTTTCCTTTAGATAATGCCTGCAAATGTCCATAGCATTATTTGCCACAAATGTAAATTACCATTGCCATGTTTGCCACTATTTCAGTTGTATAATAATAGCAATTTTTCCATTCCATTATTTGCCCAAACACAAAAATGTAAATATGTTTCTCCCTTTATATACTACTCTTTTACTACATATGCTAGAATATAACTGTTTTGTATAACTTTTTAAAATTTGTATCTGTTACTTTTATGTGGAACTTTTCTGTATATGCTACTCTTTTACTATATATGCTAGAATGTAATTTGATTCTGTTGTGTATCACTTTTTAAAATCTAAAATTTGTATCTGTTTTACTTTATGTGGAGTTTTTCTCCCCGGGCCTCTTCTGAAAATGGACTTTCGTCCAGTCAGACCTTCTCGGTAAACAAATGTCAGATAAATAAATAAAAGCAAATGTGTAACATTCCTCTCATCTTATGTGTATGCTTGGTATGCCGTGGAGAATAAAACACTTCTGCATAGCTGTTGTATTATGCCATAATATGATGTATTATCTGTTGCCTGTGTCCAGATGTTTTTCCTGCTTTATCTATTTAACCTGACTGGAACTCCAGATAATGTCCATAACTACACTGTATGCTATCATTTATGAGTGTTTCCTTGGAGAATTAATGGGCTTAAACAAATTAAATAATGTCAGTTGTATTCCAAGAAGTCTTTTGTGAACTGCTAAATCTGCATATTAATTCGATAAAATCATCACATTAATAATAGCAGCAATATTGAAAAGCAGAACTTAGCAATATTTGGTACCATAAGTAACAGCAAAGTAAAAGTTTATTTTACTCTACTCTTGAATTAAGTCTCTTTGGATATTTTATAACCTGCTTTAGGTACCACACACCATTTCTGTTCCAACAGGGAAGTAGGTCTGTGTTGCTTGATAGTGTCAGCTTAGTATTGCCAGATGTTGCATTGCAGTACGGCCTGTTCACATTATTTTATTTTATTTTATTCTAGAACTTGCTTAGACAATGTCTCTAGCTTGGATGAACTTCATAATTTCTTATTTTTGGGCACAGTTTCTAGGATTGCTGTTCCATATTTATCACTTAGATGCTTACATGGATTGTCATCAAGCTGTTCTTCAAATAACTATTTTGATAAATTCCTTTGCACTTCAGATGTAAGGCTTAAGCTGTGTCTGGATGAAATCAGTTCTTTTCTACCTCTGGTCTGTGCAACAGAATACTCATCTTCTGATAACATTTGTGGTATCTCATCATCACCAGTGTCGTCGTGGTCAAACATATGTCCTGCTGCTTTACCTGCATTAGTTATGTGATGCACCTTCTCTAGATACCACTGGCCATGGCGGCAGTATACATCGGTGTACCTTCTTTTGACACGGTTTATCACATTTTATATAATCCCATTGTGTATGTAGTAGTCTCTGGCTAGCAATATTTGAAGCAGTGAAAATGTTTGCAAAAGCTATTCTGAATCGATACTGAACACAATTATCTTGCATTATACTGCATTAAACAGCCAGCCTGGAATAAATGCTGTTGAGAAAAGCAAGTGAAAGATTTATTGCTGACACTGCACATGCAGACTTCCTATATGCAAATAGAAAAAGATCATATAATCTGTGTTTTAGGGATCTGTTGTAAGAGATATTCACAAGAAGCAATGTACATGGGGACATTGAAGGGAAGGAAGCATTTCTTCATATAACATTATGGAAAACACAATGTTTAGGAACAGCCCTACCATTTTTGGTATGGTGGTATGATTTTAAATAGATAGCTCTCATATTACTTTGTTTGTGAAACATTTGGAATTATTCTGAGGTACACTATACTCAAGTGTTCATTACAAGTTGTTCAAGTGAATTATTTATAAAACAACACGATGCAAGAATCAGTAAACATTTTGTCATCTGTAGTGAAATATATTGTCGTTAACCTTAATTATTCGGATTGTGCATCCACAGCTATTGAAAACATAGCATTTAGCCAAAAGCTAGTAAAGTCCATGTGAATCCTTTGCTGCAATGCAAGTAGTAGGTCCAGGGGTGCAGATGGGCTTGTGAATGTGATTTCTGCACATTTAATGTACTATACAGCTTTCACCACATATTCAATTGCATTTTCTATTCCTGGTCACCAATACTTCTTACAGCTAATTTCATTGAAACTATGTCCAAATCTCCATTTTCTCTTACAACAACCTGACATACACACAGTAGTGTTTTTTTGATAGATTGACATCTATTGTTTAGGTAAAATGAATACTAAACAGCATTACCCTTTAGCCAACCATACATGACAACAACTTAGGCTTATTAGCAGAATATTCAAACTAACCAAACTAATGTCTCATTGAGTTTAACTCAGAAAGTTACTAGAATTTCAAAAGGATGTACTGAAAAATGGGATTAACTACTGAGATTCTACAAGTTTAGATGGGGATTTCCCCATCTCTTCTTACCTAAAGCTGTTCATTTTATAAAGGAATGTATAGGCTTTGGGCAATTTAAAAAAACATACTCAAGATGGTCAACTGTAATAACATGACATCCAAATCATCATATGCATTACCAGAGTGTGTGTTTTGTGTTTTTATATAGAAAAAGAAATCAAAGACACTGAAAGTGGAAGAAGGCATCTGTCTTTAATGTAGGCAAAGCTATAGGGTAGTGGGTGATGAGCTTGCACTCTACCCTATTCCGCACTTAACCTTTGTGACCCTATAAACATGCAGAGGGGACATGAAGAGAGCTTTTAATGGACACGCTATGCCCATTCCCTACACTCATAAAGATACATGAGTGATAAGAGCAACTACACTGGACATTATGATCCAGCAGGCGTGAGCAAAATAATGTGCAATAAATTATGAAATCTTGACTTCCTTGGTAAATATGAGGTGTTGAAATCCTATTCATTTTCTATCCTCTTGTCTTTCTATACTTTTAGAGTACATCTTACCTAATCTAGGACTTTAATTAGTAATTTTAAATACTCAGTGTATATGCTTCTTGAAGACTGGGATTTCTATGAGCATGACTTTTTTGTTCTGTTGCACCAGCCTTGTGGTCTGTTCCTTATCTTTTGACTGTCACTGCTTTCTCATTCTATACATTAGTATACTCCAAGGCTCTGTTTCTTTCATTGTTAACTGACCGCTAAAATTGTAATTGCTCATGTAGGAGGTCTCTCACCTTCCTGTTTTTCTTTGTTCTCGATTACCTTGCAGTTATGCTATGTCTCACACAGACTCCCATCCCTCCTTCTTTCCTGTCTTTTGTATCCTGCCTGGGAAACTGGAATGATGGAACTTTCCATGCCCCGACTCCTTTTATCAGTTAAACAGGTTCCAGCCAGGCCCACCATGTTTATCTATCAATCCAGTTGTATCATTTGCAGTTCCTCTATTTGCCTACCCATGATTCTGTAGTTAGATACCATGGAACTATATTCCATCCTGCCTTTTCTATTTTCCATATTCAAATATTACTGACTACTCAGATTTTTATGCCTATGAGTGTAGGACTATACCTCACCCTTTAATACTAAAGGTCTGTTAACAAATTGAATGTGAAGGGTGGGAAAGAGAATTCTTGTTTAACTCATTATTTTTGAATCAGTAGTAAGTAAAGAGATAGTGTTACTTTAGTACATCTAGAGTAGCATGGGTAAGTAATCCATTACTTGCATTTGAAAAAAGTGTTGGAGAAAAAGTAAAATCCGCTTAAGTCCTTAAAAATGCATATACATTGCATAATGGTAGATCCTTTCATGGCATGCATTCTAAGACCCTTATGTAAAACAGTAAGGTTCAGTACTTAATTACAAATATAAATGGTTATTTTAAACTTGCCTTTAGTTTCTTGCATAGCCTTAAATCCATTTTCATCCAGCTATTAGCAGTGGCAGATGATAGGTATATATATATCTCTTGACCCAAGCAGACATGTACGCATGCTAAAATACTGTGGATTGACATACATTAATTTCTGTTACATGACTGAGGACCCTTATTTTATTTAAGAAAAATAATTCACTTGCTTCTACCAGAACAGGTTAAGCTATTTGTGTTAAAAAGTTACATACAGATGAAAGCAGAGGTTTCAGTTATGAATCCCTGATATTGAACTTAAGGATGTCTCGACTAAGTAATTTCAACCTGTAGGGAACTTGAAAATTTTAATATAAGTACTTTTCCAGGAGGAGGCAAGCCTCACAACCCCACCACATGAGCGGAAAACCTCCAACCCACAAAAGCATTATATAAGCAAACATTGCTGCTAGCACACATTTAGAAACTGCAACTGAAGCGATTTTTTGCAGAAAGGAGCGATCATGGATTTGAGTATATTGGATTGGAACTTAACCACAAAAGTTTTGTCCACTTGAATCTTGATTAGGAGTAGGAAAGCCAAAAAACAGACATCGGATTTTTTTAGGAGAAAAATCGTAAACATTTCTTTAGGCAGACTCTCGGTTTGTAGAGAATCGTGACACTGCAGTTTAGATTTATGATGGTGTCGCTGATGATAAGGTAAAGGCCACTATGATTTTACCAGTCTGCTTGTAAGAGATGAGCAAGCAAAGGAAGAAGAAAAAGGAGAAGAAAGAACACCATCTATCTGTTTTTGAACACTGGAGGAGAGAGTAAATAAAAAAAACATTAACAACTTGCCTAAAGAATACTTAACTCATTTTTCAGACTTAAAGACTAATATTCAATTGTTACGGTGAGTTTTATAAGCTTGCTAACAACATGGGTAGAATAACATTTTAATTAGTTTAGTGCTATTCCTGATTAATCAGTTATTTCTTACATTTATTTTCTTAAAAATTTATGAAATGATTCTCAGTTATAGTTCTCTCTAGATTTTTTTTCACAGAGATAAACATTTGAGTGGTGTTATAAACAATCCAGTTCTTCCTTCCTCCAAGAGGGAGTGGGCTCAACATTTAATCTGACTAGAAAGAAATCACTTTAAGAAGGAAAACAATGAAACTGGAAAATAATCAGCTGTGCTGCACAGACTGCCATTTAGATTCACAGGTTCATAGGAAATTACTAAGCTAACGGCTTAAGACCGCTTAAAAGCCTAGCCAATATAACCCAATTTTAACCAATAGATGCCCGTAGAGGCAAGGGGATGGCATGGATTTGTGCCAATACCTTGAGTATCTTAACAGATTAACCCTGTTCATATGGGACATAGGCAATACCCCAGGTGTGAATTTGTGGTTCCCCATCCATAATACCCCAGGTGTGAATTTGTGATTCCCTATCCATTCATCCAAACTGAGTTTGAAGAAGGCTAGGGAAGAGTTATGCTTAATGTGAATAAGAAGCATGTTCTTAAGAAGGGATAATATCTGAGATACCAATCTGTTTCTCCAGTACTTTTTGTTTGAGTTGCTGACTAAGGTTAGATCCCTAGACTGGGTGATCCCATGTTGTTTCACTTGTGGATGTGTAGCAGCTCCATTAGGAGTGGATTTGTGAGTGTCTTGTAGGTCATGTATCTGTCACCCCTTAATAGTTGATAGGAGGCAGATTAAAGGGATAGGTCTTTTAGTCTATCTTCATAGGACATGTTGTCTATATTGTTTTGTGAGGAAACTCTGAGGTCACTCCAACTGCTGTAAGTACCTAGTCAAGTATGTGCCAAATGGTGTATTGTACTCGATTAATGGTCTAATGAGGAATGAGTACAGCAGGACTATTATTTCCGTGGACCTGGATGTCATACATTTTCTTATAAGTTGTGCTACATAGAATGACTTCCTCACCACTGTGGATACATGGCAGTCAAAGTTCAGGCTCCTATCTATCTGTGTACCTAGCTCTCTCACATCTGAGTCTACTCTTAGGGGTGTGCTATTGATGTAATTTGCAGGGGTGTTTGACTTCCCAAAGGGTATAATAATGCATTTTTTCGCATTTCGTTTTAGGCCGTGGTTCTGGCACCGATCATTTGTCTGATCTAGACCCTCCTGAAGGATATCTGCATTGCTGGAGGATGCTATGATTGCCTCCACCTTGCAGTCATCAACAAACTTTATTATCCAGAGGCTTCCACATTAGGCTTGACTTCAGAGAAGTATACTCCAAACAGGAGTGGTCCCAGCACTGAGCCCTGTGGGATACCACTAGTAAGTGGCCTCTTGTTGGATCTGGATTCACCCAGTTTGACCATGTGTTCTGTCCATGAGCCAATTGTCTATCCATCTGGAGATTTAGGGATTTATGCCCGGTTTCGTAACTTTATTTATAATAGCTCCATGGGAAATTGTGTGAAATGCCTTGGCCAGGTCAAGGTAGGTGGTATGTACTGTTTTACCATCATTCATGGCCTTAGTGATTTTCTCAAGGAAATCCAACAGATTCAGTAGACATGACCTGCCCTTGACAAAGCCGAATTGTGTCAAGTCCAGTGTTTGGAGGTTTCCTATGTCATTATTTATCAGGTCCATGATTATTCTTTTCATGGCCTTACATATAAGACCAGTCAAACCTATGGGTCTGTAATTTTCGAGGTCAGTAGACTATTGCTGTCCTCCATTCCATTGGGACAAAGCCAATGTGGTTAAATTGAAATCCTATTGAACCTGATAAGTCCCGATTTAAGCTGTTTAAGAGGTAATCTAGTATATCATCAGACCCCAGTGAAGCCATGTTTTTAATGTTAGACAGTGCAGTAGCAATCTCTTTGATGATAAGAGGCAGTAGAGTGGTGGAGGGTATTTCTTGGTGGAGAACCAGGGGTACTGGAGAGGTGAAATCTGAGCTGAATATGTCTGCCAGCAGATTTTCTAAATCTTCTGGCTTAGTGCAGTTGATGCCATCTACAACTAATTCCACACATTGCTGGGTGTTGCCCTTAAGATTGCAGGACATGACTGAAAAATGTCTTATGGTTATCCGTAGCTTTGAAGGCTATTTCTATCTCAAAGGCTGCTTTCAGAGACTTGACTAGTGTCCTGAGTATGGTATTGGAATGAATGGTGAGGGATTCTAGTAATTCCAGGTATGATGTACGGGTTTCCTGGTTCATGGTGGGGGACCTATAGCTAGCAAGAATGTGGTAATGGATTTTTTTTCCAATGGTTAGTTGGTCATGGATTAGCTCAAGCATGTCATATTGATTGACCAGCCATGAGGTGTACTTATACTTTATGTATGCTTATTCTTTATGTAGACAGACACACCTCCACCTTTTACTCTTTTATGTTCAGTGGGTGGTCAGAAAGCATGAAGGGCATTATAGCCATGCACTAATGGATTGCATTCCGTGGCTTTGAACCATGTTTCAGTAACTGCACAGATGTCAGCACCCTCCATGGTGAGGAAAGCTTCCAGGGAGTGCAGTTTCTTGTTGAGACTCCTTCCATTGAGCAGTAACACCTTTAGCTTGGCCTGAGTAGCTTTTGTTATGTTCATAGGTGTTTACTAGGCTAATGACCACAAGGGACTTTTTAAGCCTAGCCGTGCATCCCAAATCTCTGGCAAGTTCTTATACCCTTGGTAAGTGTAAGCAGGAGCCTGGGAGATGAACCATTTACAGGTTGACTGTGTCCATTAGAGACATAGGTGCCAAACCTGAATTGAATTTCATGTTCCCCATCCAACTGCCCAGGTAACACTTGAATTAGGTTAGGGAAGAACTCTGCTTTACATGGATGGGAAGACTGTTCCATAGACAAGGTAATCTCTGGGATACATACCTGTCTCTCCAACAGGTCCTATATACATTTATATGTTTGAAGGTTTGTCTGTTTGGCAATGCCTAAAAAGGCACTATGGGGTGGAGAATATTTTGCCCAATTTCTGAAACCTGTAGGTGACAGGTGAAGCCCATCCCTGGCAAAGCAGTTTGGCCTGTCAACTATGTCCTCCCAGGCTGACAAGTATTGAACCCCTTTGTAATGACACCAGTAGCTACAACAATTGTTAAACTTGACCATTTTCTGTTGGTATTCTGGCATCTTCTTTAGAGATAGTAAAATGTTGCTCAGTGCTAGGCTCGTACCTGCTTATGATACATATTCTGAGAGCTCAATTATGTTTCTCTTCATATAGTTCAAGGAGGTATGTCTCAAGTCATTCATGCCCACATGAACTATGACTTAGGGGTAAGTGAGCTGCGTGCTTGTGTGATCTGATGAATCCTGGCCTCTGGTAGGCAACTAACTGTAACCTTTCCCTTTTCACAGCCTGGTAAGAGGGACATCAGTGTGCCTCACAATGGAGTCTGCTACGACCAGAATATTTGGTTGTGAAGTGTTTCACCTTATGGGCTTGGTAGCTGAGACACAATGAGATGTGGCTTTATGTACTGTGATGTGAATTGTCTTATCTGTATGCATGCAGAGTTTCTGAGGACTGCACCTGAGAGACATTTGAGGTTTGTGTAAGTTAAATGTGAGCATCTCCACATATGTGGGTCTACGTCTGGTCCTTTGTGGGTGCAGTGAGTGTTGTGTGCGAGTTGCTGACAACCCATTTGTTGCTTTTTGTGACTGTATGTGAGAGCCTAGCCTCCATTTTCAATGTGTAACTACATCTCTTACATACTGTATTTGTCTGTTCAAGAATTAAGTGGTTGACAGTGTACATGAGGCACTGTTACATTGTCTCAGGATGCTCATGTCCACCAAGTTGAATGCAGAGATAGTAGGAAAGTGCCCTCTATGGTTGCAGGTCTTAATGTGCACTTGCAAAGGATAGGAGTGAAGGGTGCTTGTAAATGGATGAGGGAAGGCTCCTTAGTTGGTGTAATCTGCAGTTAACCTAACCAGCGATACTGCACAGTGGCCAAACCAGATTCCCTCTGAGCAGCAATACTCCTGGGTGCTATAATAAGGTAAGGTAGACCCAAATAGTCCTAACTAAATGCGTAAATGCTGCTCACCATACAAATTAATTTTCCATGAGTAATGCAGGACTGAGGTAAAACTCCAAGGTGTTTTTTATACGGAAATTCCAACTTCTTGTGATTGCATGTATACGAGACACCAGTGATCTCTGCTGCATGAAGAGCAGTTTCTCGCAAACGCAAGGCTTTTATACAATCAGAAAAATGCAGGTTTGACAGTCACTATGCCTTAAAGCCAATCAGGTAAGTACACAATTAGCTTTCCACCAGCAATTTCCAGCTCATATAGGTGGAATCAGCCCTCTCCTGCGAAAAGAGTGTAGATCTTGACCCTGTTAATGTAAAATGACTGTTTGGAGGTGTTAAGGAACCTCAAACAGATGCCTGATACTAACTAAGAAGAATTGAGTAAGAGACATCCATTGAATTTTAAGACCTTGGAAACTGAGGGTAGTAATTCCAGCAATTTATTGAAGAGTGTGTCTAGGCTTTCTAGTTAGAAGAGCACATGTCATTTGAAACATGTAATTGGGTTATGTATTTTATTAATAGATGAAAGGGGTCTAGTCTACTACAAGTACTTGTGGATATGTTAACAATACTTAATGAAACCTTGGGATGAATGATGGGGATAGGGAGCAATATCTGATAGGTCAAGTCTGTTAATCAGTGAGCACGGATGTTTCGCATTGACTTAGGAACCTAAGGATTAGCCTAGGTTATTAAATTCACCTGCATTAATGATGTTTCATTCCTACAAACTGGCAAGGATACAGCTAGTGAAGGGTGCATCACCACTTAGTGTAGGAAAACTTTAGCTATGGTATTTTTCTGGGTGTTGATAATATTTTTTACAACTGTAATTTAAAATGCACTTATTTATATAAAAACCATGTGAAAAATATTTTGATTATGTAATATTTTTCTTCCTCCCATTTTAGAACTTTGCTCATGATTTTTAATGCATTTCATATTTTAATTTCATGGAATGTTTACTCTTACAGAATGGTTATAACACCCCCTTTTTACACTTTGTTTTTGATGAAACATGCTGATGAAAATTGACAACCTGATCTTAATAATGTTTCATGTACCCCAGGTGTCATTTTTCTAGTTAATGCAAAAGAGGACATGTTATATGTTTAAACGTTTAAGTAAACGACAGTGCATTAAATCATTTAATTAAGCCATTTATTGTCACTATAAAGTTAGTAGTACTGATAATGGGGGAGGTGGTGCCTTCATATTTCTGAACACATGCAGAGCCAGTGCCTTATGACAGACAATACAGCCTATTTTCATTTATTCCAGATTAGGATTTAATTAAGATACCTGGATTAATGCTTTGCTGGATTAAATCAAATATTGTATAACCAGGAGGATGCTGATATTTATTTTAAAAGCAATCTAAGACAAGGAATTTAGAGAGAATATATATGAATTAACACAACAGCCCGACTCCATGTAGAAAATAGGAAAAAGGGGGTTGATGCCAATAATGTATATAATGAAGAAAGGTTACTCACACCTATAATTATGCCTGCAAAGTGGCTAAGAAAGTTATCGTCTGAAAAATTAGAAAACACAGAAATCAGAGTGGTATTTTACAGAACAGTTTTTATTTAAAAAGTTCCGTAATGCTAAATATGTAAAAAATAGGAGGGCAGTCATATGATTTATCACAGCATACCCACCAAGGCCTGCTTTATGAGTCCATACATACCAAAAAAGACCAGCTTTCTGTGAACCAGGCTGTTGTTTCTAACTATTTAACAAACATAAAATAGTCATTTCTCCAATGTACACTGATGTCATAGGTTCATAGCTGTTTACTAGGCTAACGACCAGAAGGGCCTGTTTAAGCCTAGCCATGCATCCCAAATCTCTGACAAGTTCTGATACCCTTGATAAGTGTAAGCATAGGCCTGGGAGATAAACCATTTACAGGTTACCTGTTTGCATCAGAGACATAGGTGCTAAACCAGGGATGAATTTCCGGTTTCCCATACAAGTGTCCAAGCTGCACTTTAATTGGATTAGGGAGGAACTCTGCTTCACATAAATGGGGAGCCTGTTCCATAGACAGGGTAGTCTCTGAGATACATACCTATCTCTCCAGCAGGTCCTATTTATATCACAGGAAAGGTTTAAGTCTTTAGAATGGGTAATTCTGGTACTGTTTGTTTTGTGGATATGCAGGAAGACAACAGAGCTGGGTATGACAATGCCCTGTATGCTAGGCATATATCTCCCCTCAAAAGCCTGTAGGAGACAGAATTCAGGAATAGGGTCTTGAGGCAGTCTACACAGGACATATTACTTATGCCCTGTTCTTTTAGTGAGAAACCTATGTGGATGTTCCAGTTGTCGGATATGCCTGGTTAGGTACATACCAAAGGGGGCATTGTACTTAATGATAGGTCTGATGAATGATGAATACAGTAGAACAATAATTTCCTTGAACTTAGATGCCATACCTTTGTTTATAAATTGCGCAACATAGAATGATATCCTCACCACTGTTGACACATGATGGTCAAAGGCTAGATTACTATGTGTATCCCTAAGTCCCTGACAACTGGGTCAACTCTAAGGGGTGTGTTGTCAATATGATAGTTACCAGAGATGGATGACTTTCCAAAGGATACTATTATGCATTTCTTGGCATTTAGTTTTCGTCCATGACTCTGACACCAGTTGTTTCTCTGTGTCAGCCTCTCCTGGAGAACATTTGTGTCAGTGTGAGATTCAATGACAGCTCCTAAATTGCAATCATCTGCAAATTTAGTCAGCCAGAGACCATTGACATTAGC
Organism: Protopterus annectens; assembly: GCF_019279795.1. NCBI lineage: Eukaryota > Metazoa > Chordata > Ceratodontiformes > Protopteridae > Protopterus > Protopterus annectens. The sequence goes on from NC_056744.1 coordinate 293,267,491, forward strand.
CTTGACTTCTGAGAAGTAAACACCAAAAAGGAGCAGCCCAAGGACTGATCCCTAAGGGACTCCACTTGTGACTGGCCTCTTTGTAGAGGTGGACTCCCTAATTCTAACTTCCTGGGTCTTGTCTGTGAGCCAGTTGGCTATAGACTGGGTGACATGCGGGTTTGTACCTAACCTCTTGAGTTTGTCAACAATGTCCGAGTGATCATTATTTCTTAACTTTAACTATGGGATAAAGGGGGGGTATATAAAGTTCTAAGTTTCATCTGAGATAGATTTGTAGCTTGGTGAGATACAGAACACTATCAATATCAATGGCCATTAGTATGGACTGGTGACACTGCAGTGCTGCATGGGAGAGGGGGCTACTGCACTTCTGAGTATGTCATCCTTCAGATGAGATGTTAAACCAAGGCCCCATCTGCTTGAGTTGCGGGCAACAAAGGTGGATGTAAAAGATCCCATGGCACCTATTGAAAAGTGTAAGATAAGTACACTAGTGCCCTGGCTAAATTTCCCCTAGTAATATAAATACCACCTTGGGTTTCCCCTGAAAAGAACTTGCCTAGTGGGATTATCCCAGTCAACAAAGGATAAATAAAATAAAATACAATTTAGAGAAATGAGGCAATGTTTAATAATATTGCTTCCATTTAAAAGGAATTATGTCAGTGTCAGACCAACATTTTAATAAAAAAGTATGTTCCTTTGCTGCAGAACTACTTTGTGCTGAAGTAAATTCATTTCAACCCACCACAGGAAAGAGTGGTTTAAGGACAAATGCACTAAGTCACTACGAATTAGTGCCCTAAACTTCACAAGTCACCGTTATAACATCTTTAAATGTACAGAGTTATGTACAATCATCGTCTGAAACATGTTACTGTGCCTTTAAATGCCCATTTAATGAGCACAGCTACAGAAATACATTATAGTGTCTGAAAAGAGACTAGCAGAAAGCAAGAACAGTTTACATGCATGGTCTAGTATAGTATTAATTCCCATCAAACGAAGAAATCTATAACTATTATACTCTGAAAGTAAAGAAAAATAAGTAAATGCTCCAAATACCAGTGATACAACCTCAAAACAAGAGTTAGCATTTTCACTTATTTATAAACCTGACAAAATTACCTCACTTCATGTACAAGACAGTTAATTTTATAATCCATCAAGATGCAAAAAAGAGAAATGACCCCTCACTTACGATTAGAAGCTGAAAGTGACAGATTAAGAAGCCTTCTTTAAAGGTTTTTAGGTAGTTGCTACAGAAAACTTGGTTAAGATATTGCAAGGGAATGTCAACTGAAAATGTGTGGTAGACTCTGTAGTAAACCTCAATGACTGCTTTAAAAACTGGTCATAAAAAAGAGTGCAGTAAACTATATAGTCATTCTTAAAGGTTTAGAAGCTTTTGACAAAATAAAGTACAAAACTGTAGGAACTGAATTACAAGATTTATAAGGTACAGAACACCACAGTAAAATTTGTGTAAAGTGTCTATAACCGTTAATTTTCTGGACTGTACCCAATTTGTAAAACCTACAAAATCTTTAATAGCCTAATATATGGCCAATAAAAGTAGAACCTTTGGTGCACAGTGTTGTAAAGGAACTGTTATTAACAACTTTTTAAATCCAGTAATAAAATTATCACATTATGCATGTTGAAACTCATCTGTGAAATGTAGTATTCAGCACTCAGACTTGGAAAAGATATCAACAATTTAATTACTTCTGCTGTATAAGCATGGTGTATCTCAAAATGTCTTTCCAAATTCAAATATCAAATTACTGTTTTGCTAACAGCACAATTATCCAAGATTTTTGTCATATTTATCTGTTAATCTGATAAAGTGATTTTAGTTATATTTATCAGTTAATCTGGTAAAGCGATTTTAGTCGTGTTTATCTATTAATCTGGTAAGGCTATTTGAGTTGTATTTATCTGTTAATCTGGTAAGACGATTTCAGTTATATTTATCTGTTAATCTGGTAAAACAAGTTTAGATATATTTATCTGTTAATCTGGTAAAGTGAGTTGATTTCTATTTATCTGTTAATCTGGTAAGGTGAATTGAGTTATATTTATCTGTTAATCTGGTAAACTGATTTGATTTACATTTATCTGTTAATCTGGTAAAGTGATTTGAGTTATATTTATCTGTTAATATGGTAAGGCCACAATTCATATGGAGTGCTGTCAAGAGGTTTGCTCAGCATCACAAAACTGTGCAAGTAGAGACTGAATGAATCAAACCCAGTACTTCAAGCTGAAACTTCTTTGTAATCCATATCCTTAATCTTGCCTTCTAAACTGCCAAACAAGGATAGATGACTAGCAACCATTCTACATTATAAACTAACCCTACAGACCTTAATAAACAATTATTTTGAAATGGCCAAGAAGCAATACAAAAATTGATACCTGTCTTGAGTATTTTATGAATATTAAATACCATTACAAAATGTGAGTTTGATGTGGTCATAAGCCACTAGCCCAATGTTGCTCAACTACCAGAAATATAATAATCATAGATTATCTTGTAATATTCTTCTACAAGCCAATGACTCTTGTATTAGTTCTGAGGCTTTTGTGGCGCTAAATGACATCTTTGTTACTCAGTGTGTCTGATAGCAAAACGATGTCTACTTTTGCTCAAATTATGATAAAAATATGTTCCTTTTAATGAGAAACTATGATATTATCTATGTATCTTTCACTTTTTTCTTGGTGAACAAACTGCACCATCTGTCGCACAAGATGGTTGGCTGCTCCAATCCTGTCTATGTCATTATTTCATAGCTACCTGCTGTTGTTCTCTCACCTTCAGTGACACTGTCTCATTACCAAAGCAATAATCATTCCAATGAACTCTATCTAGTAGTTAACATGGTGTTAAAAGCTGATTCAGTACTCTTTTATAAACGCATTACCAGTTTAATAGCTGTGATACACCTAGAGCTGTCCGTGCAAATATTTCAGTTCCCATTTTCTATTAACTGCATTACAATACCTGACTGCAAACTTTATCATCCCACATTTACCGTTTTATGTTCATACCCAAGCAGGGTTTCATAATGTCTATCCTTCACTATCTCCAGTTTCTAACTACATTGATTTCCGTAAGCAATCTATGCTAGCACTTTTATGTTCCATTCTAAATTAATCATATTACAGTATGCATGTATGGCCCACTATTTACTTGCATTTATTTAGAAAGAATGATGTCATTTTACAAAAGCTCATTATGTTTGCATTTTTGTTACTACTGTGAACTGACTTGCTGTGTTACAGCCAGGCATTCCAAGCTTGATTACCAGTGTCAAGGTCTGCTGATTAATGGAAGTTGCACTCTCCCTGCTACCCAGACATATTAGCAGCCATTATATTCATTTTCTTATCAGCCACATTATGTCACAATACTCCTCATATTATTATGTGAGTCAAAAGATCACTTCAGGCCCTCTTGTTTCCTGTTGTATCATTGTAGGCCCAGCTCTCATTTGTCCCCTACTAGACGTGTGTGCTTTTGTCTGTGTGTGTGTGTGTGTGTGTGTGTGTGTGTGTGTGTGTGTGTGTGTGTGTGTGTGTGTGTGTGTGTGTGTGTGTGTGTGTGTGTGTGTGTGCGCTCACATACACGTGTTTGTGCATGACATGTGTGTGTTTGTGTTTATTTGTTTACCAGAAACGTCCATCTGGGATGATATAACATTTTCAGCAGAGGCCCTGTCTGTGTACTGTACCAGTATCTGCATAGTGTACCAGTTTTTTTTTTCATTGCTTAGCAAAGCTCTCCCTTACTTTCAGTCTCTCTGTAGATGATGCATATACTTCATAGAGATAAGACAGTTTTCTGACTTCCTGTTTGCTCACACCTTTGCGCTGGTACATCTATTTACCTGTTTAGCTTATCATGCTCATGATTTTACTTGGTTCAAAATGTTGAGCATCTGAGAGTTCTGTAAGAGCACAGTGCATAGGTCAAATGGTCCATAACATCACTACCATTCCTCAGATGTCAATCCAAACTGCCAGGCTCTTATACTGACAGCTGCATGGCAAGCCTTGGCTTTTGTCATTTCAAGTACCATTCTTGGGGATCTGATTTAAGAACTTGCATCAGAAACATTTGAGGATGTAGACAGAGGACTTCTAGTTTACTGAGTCCAGCCATATGTTGTAGCTTAGCCTTTAGCAATTGCAGCTAAATAATTAATATTCAAAACCGTCTGTTGGAAAGCAAAGGCTCAGCAGTAGCTGTGCAAAACTAGGTGCATCTGCAGTAAAAGAGACTGGAATTTCTCCAAAGCCTAATTTCTGTGGACCAGGATTTGCCACTAACAATCCCTGTGGTAGCCGGTGAAAATCCTGCTCCTTAGAGTGTGGCATAACACAAAAACATTATATATCATACAAATCTATTCCATTTACTTGCAAAGTGTTACACAAGAGTGTGTTTTAAATAACTGGCATTCTGCACTCACTACTGCAAGTAATTTAGAGAGCAGGTATGAAAAATAGTATGAGTTGTTAAAATTATATCAGCACCTTGCATGACAGAGGAGAACATAAAACAATACCATATCTAATGCTGGTTGGCCAGCTGCATTAGCAATCCCGTTAATGATAAGTAAAAGGAGAAATTATTTAAATGTAGTTTTATCATATTGCAATTGTTTATATATTAAATGCTAATAAAAACAAGTTCCAGACATTTTACACATTGTTGTGTTCACTAGATCTCTGGATTTACAAAATTGTGTCATTTCCCATCTGTTACACAACAGTGCATAGACTACATAATTTATGAATGGCACGCAGTTTATTCAAACATCTACAGTGTATTATGTTACAAAATGATCTGTAGAGATGGAAAATCTACACACATGATAATGTATTTCATACATCTGTAGTTATTCTTGGCATCTAAACAGTATTAGTGTTTTAGATGATGCATTATTTTTCTTGAACTGTAGAAATTCATAAAAATAATCTGAGTGGCTAAACTTCCATCTTCTGATAAAGACAAAAACTGGGTGGTCAACATTTCAGTCATGACAACCTCAGATTTTCCTTTTTCTTTTGCATTGTTTAAATTCTTTTTGTACATGTTTGTACCCTTGTGATACATATTTCTCTCCAGTTACATAAGATTTTCCATAACCATGTTCAACATTACCTTGTTAGTTACAGATTCACTTTCCTGAGTAACTGAATGATGTGCTAACAACATCATTTTAGTAGTTACAGATTAAGTTTATTGAGAGCTTAAATTATGTTGAAATCTGCCACATTAGTTCCCTTATGTAGTTAACTTAATTAACTGCCGCACTGACCCTACCATCTATGACCTTGCAGCCACCCTGCAACAATACTTTGTTTCTCAAGCTGTAGGCTCAGCAAATTCCTAACAGCCCTGATACTCTTTGTTTACTTATATTCTGAAATGTGATGCGACAAATGTGTGTTCTGGAATGCATGATAATCTATGTGTGCACTTTATTTTTCACATGTTCATATATAACAGCAAATAATATTTCAACAGTCTATGTATTTCTTGAACGACTACAGAAAAAAACTAAGACATAAAAGTCAATAAATTATAATGGCACAACTGCCGTAGGCATTCTGTTCAATGTGGCATTCGTAACTCAGTTTTGTATTTTTCATCATACAACAGCTAGCAGTGCCCTTTCCTTCACGTTTTATCACTCTCTTGCTGTCTGTGCCTTCAATGTACTTACTACATCAGTGTGAATTATGGCTCAGTACATCCATTCAATGTCTTTACGTTCCACTTCTTTTCTCTAAGGCATTCAATTAAAATCTTTAAACCTTTACTCCTACTTTGACCAGTCAAAAATTTTAACTCCCTTCTTTGCAAAATACTCTAGTAGATTGTTGTAATTTATTTTCTAAGGTATTCAGTACTGTGTACAGTACTCCATAAATGGCTATCAGTGGGTCAAAGCAGTGGATGCAATATCTGCTACCACTGACTTTATTGCTTTTACCAAGTATCTATAAATATATCTTGGCTTATTGACACTTTGTTGGATGATTCAGGGTCAACATTGTGGATATATCAAAATAACTTACTGTTTTCTGTATAAAACCACAGTATGTCACATGTAACAGTTTTCTAAGTACCCTGCATATCTGCCCAGTCTGTACACTAACATAATGTTTCTTGTAATTTTATTATTTATTAAGTTATGCTTGTTAATCTGTCTGAGGAGATCCCATCTTCAGCACAGTCCAGGTGAAAATGTTGTATAATAACTGAGCAACTACAGCAAAAGCAAACTCCTGTAGTTATAACACTGAACAAAGAATGCAATATAAAGATGTTACTATAGTACCTAAAAATATAGACATGTTCAATACATGCTACCAAGGACACAGCTTATAATAGATCAAAATGATAAGGCTACACTTAAAGATAAAAACTGGCAGGTATAAGCCTTATCTAGTTAGGTTAGGCCGCCATAGCAAAACAGAGCAACACTCGTGTTTATTGATAGTCCAGATGGACAATTTAGAGTTGAAAGACTGTGCAGTGATTTGGAATAGAGAACGCAGAGTATATTCAAGGTTTTTTAAAGAAAAATTACCAGGCAAGAGGAGGTAACTGGGTGGTATCTTTTGTATGATGCTTGCTTTAATACTTGAAGGAGAAAATGTGCTTATTCAAAACCTAATTTAAAATAATCTGAACTCCAATCTTAAATACATCTTATATATTAGTATCTTATCTCCTGTCACAACATGATTTCCACTCAAAAGCCATAGCACCACTACTGCTCTTTTGAGCTTTATCATTACCAATTACAAAAACAGAAATCTAGGCAACCAAGTGTCTACTGTATTCCTTAATCTTTCTAAAGCTTTTGACACTGTTTTGCATACAAAGCTAATACAAAGACTTTCATTCCTTGGTCTTGTCACACCATCTGTCTCCTGGTTTCAAAGCTTGTTATCCAGTAGATCACAGGTTGTAAAAATGGCAAAATTCTTTTTCTGCTTTTCTCCCAGTGACTGTAGGTGCCCCAAAGGTCCGGTTCTGAGCCCTTTGATATTTATCATCTTTAGAAATGAACCCCATACAAACAGTAAAGATGCCGCCACACATATGCTGATGATTCTACTCTCTTCTGTACTGCCAAAAACCTTGATAAATTACAACTAACCCAAAAATCCCTCACTTCTACTAAAAAATTACTTTTGGAGTCCCAGCTTCTCTTAAACCCATAAAAAAATCAAAAGCAAATCTATCCAAAACAATATTGTGAACACAAAGCTCTCATTACTTCAGATTCTTCAAATAGCGCCAAATTAAGTTCATTTTGATACACAGCTACCGGGTGGTGTTTTCAATGTAAATCTGAAATTTGACTACTAATCAAAAGAAGCAGTTAAGAAGACCCATCAGAAACTCAGATCACTCTTCAGGATATATCCTTACCTAACCTCAAATGCTGGAAAACATATTCCTCAGCATTTAATAAAATCCATGTAGGCACAGTATACAGCCTACATGGAATGTTACCATGTCTGTGTACACGGTTCCCATTTGGCAGCATACCATGCATATTAATGACGGCACTTTGCCGAGAGAGAGCTGAGAAACATGGTTACTGAATCAGTGCAGGGAGAGGTGTAGTGATAACCATGTCCGCAGAGGAGTAAGAGACTCAGTGCCCTGTGTTAGTGTGTTATTTTTATCTAATTGTTTTTTAAAAAAGCATGTTTGCATGGAGCAGCAGAGAGCGCAGCAATGCTAAGTGACACCCACAGATAAGACAGCAGATACCCACCAGACATCTAAAAATAGAAACCAGATGTCATTAATTATTTATTTAAATGTGATGTTTAAGCATACCTAAGCATGTTTGTGAGGAAAGACATGACATGGAGCTCAGCACTGCTTATAAGTAGTTCAGTGGTATATGTGAAGGTATACAGAATTTCTTACAATCCACGTAACTAAATGGGCAGTGACAGCTTTATGTGCAGTAAGTCCAGGGTTTGAATGCATGGAAGGGAAATTATTATTTAATGTTAATATACAAATTTTGCAGACTAATTTAAAATATGGCTCCACTGCACTCTGCTAAGCTCTGCTGAGTCCTAAGTGGCACATAAACATAATAAAGGCTGTCAATGTTTATGCGCTGCTTGGCTCTGTTCGGCTGGTTTACACACTGATAAGCTCCACTAAGACTCTGGTTCTGTGAGTTTTTGCACATCTTAGCTCAGCTGCACTAGTTTGCACAGTGCTAAGTGACACTGCGCTTTTTTGAATTTTGCCCAATAATGTGTAAACAGAGAAAAACAGCCTATATTAAGCCCAAAAGGCAGAATGCATTGGAGTTCTTCCTCTGATGGATGATATGGCTGGTGTCGGTGAATGTGTGTGCTTTTGGACACAGCATTGAAGCATTCTGGAGTCCAGGGTCATGGTTGGACTCTTACTTAAAAACATGATGACCAGCTGCTGCAGATAGGTTTACAGGGTTCAGAGTGTAAGGCAGATGCCTGGGACTGGCTGGCCAGAGAACTCACCAGTGTTACTGGTATCCTCCACACAGGTGAGCAGTGTTGTCACCACCATGACGACCTGAAGCAATGGAAGGGGAAACTCTTGGACACCTGGGTCAAAAAAGCTCAGGCAGGGAATGCCCCACAAATGTGTAAGTAATTTTACCTCTGTTTGACTAATATCTAATCTGAATGTCTGCAAAACTGGTATGCATAATGGTGTGCTTCTCTCCCAACAGCTGCAGAAGAGAAGGCTTGCAATGTTGAGTCGCACGTTGGGCACCTGGTCAGGTTGCACCATGAGTGTGGTGAGTACGGATGTATTATGCTAACTAGTGAAATAAGTAAGAAAGGGTAAAGCATTAACTGCATGAAAGTATATACAATAAAGTATGTAGTGCAATAAATGTGGAATTAGAGCTTTATTGCAAGAAGTAAATAATACCAACTGTAGTGCAATAAAAACATGAAATAATACCAGTAACTGCATTAAAGTATATACAATAAAGTCTGTAGTGCAATAAATGTGGAATTAGAGCTGGATTACAAGAAGTGAATGATGCCAACTGTTGTGCAATAAAAACATGAAACAATACCAGTAACTGCATTAAAGTATATACAATAAAGTCTGTAGTAAATTAAATGTGGAATTAGAGGTAAAATTGCAGGAAGTAAATAAGGCCAACTGTTCTGCAATAAAATATGAAACAATACCAATAACACCAAGGAAAATGGTGTACATCAGGATTGTCTTGTTTTAACCATTGCAGTAGAGCTGTATGTATTCAGACAGTAAGGTAAGTTGCTGCAGTCAAGTATAACACAGTAATACCTATAGAATGCAAATCTAATGGCTGCCAATTGTATTGTTTAACTCATATAGTACCGTTCAAGGCTGTCTCTAGGCCAATATTGTTCACATAATGCTCTGTCATCCACAAACATCAGGCAATCAAGGTATATGGGTGAGGTATCTCACGCCATGAACTGATATTGTTTATTGACTTCACAGATATTTCAACCCACTAACAATAATTGTGTACACCAGCATTGTTTATACTGATATATAGCACACCTACTATATGCATTATGCTTGTAGTTCATGCATGTGTGTTCTACTGTCACTGCAGTCTAGTATAACACTGTAGTAGTACTGCCAGGTCATATTTTGGTTCCAGGTAAGCTCTAGGCATATATCAGCCAGTAAGTAATCAGCAATGACTCAGTAGTTCAGTTTGTTAAATCCTCTGCATATAGTACATTTTGCCACACACAGACCAGGGTTCGAATCAAGTGATATCTAGCACTAAATATTATAGTAGTGGTCACATAATGCTCACAAATTCTCTCTCCACAGGAACTACAGGTAAATGGGTGAGGCAGCCCATGTTATGAGTAGATAATTGTGTGTTTAGATTTCCCAGACTGTTAAAAATATTAACAAGAATGTGAGAAATCAGTGATGTGCACTCAGAAATAATATGTGTAACCTTGGTATGGCTGTATGCCTGGAGTGTCTGTTAAAAGTTGCTGCAGTCAAGTAATACATTCTATGCAGATGTCCCCTGCAGTCACTTCTATTGGGTTCTATTCCCATGCCTGCTAACCGAGGCACGACTGCTATTTAGTGTCTGTACTGCACACATGCATGTCTCTCAAATGTCACGATTTCACATTATGTAATTAATAGTGCATAATCTGCTTGTTACTGGAATACCATGGCAATGAGTACCTAGATTGCAAAGTATTATCATTTCAGCGCACAGAACACCTTGGTAGCTATATAGGTCCATCTGATGTGCAAGTGTTCTGTGTAGGTGTGCACCCACAGTTGTTACCATTTGGCCAATAATGTCCCATGCATATAGCTTGAGAGGTATGTATGTACTACATCAGCTACAGAAGGCTTGTACTCACTGTACACATAAAGATAATACAGCCCAGTAGAGTAGGTAGTACTGTTGTCAAGGAAGTAAGCTGCAAGGTTACTAATGGACTTATTTTCTCTCTCTCCCCACCTCTTATCTTCATTTATTTATTACTGTTATTCATTGGTTATGGTTTACTATTAACATATGTTGTTACATTAACTGTTTTTTGGGGCATGTGTTTTATTATTGTTATGTATTATAATGGATGCACATTAACATATCTTGTTAAATTACCTATTTTGTTGGCTTTATGCAGTTACTGTTACTGGCATGCTGTTATACTGTTCTACTATTTATTGTTGCATTTCCCATAATATGCATTGATATGTAATCACATTATTTCCAGCATTCTGCCATGCTGTTATTACTGACAATGTGTTGTTAATAACTAACCTATATTTAATGCTATACCGCCATTACCACAGCACATTGGGGTAGGCCGGTTCCTGGTGATCTGCCCACCTTGCCTCAACTGGCCATGGCACCAGGTCCTAGTATATCTGGGACCCAGGCCAGTTGTGCTCTCTCCGCTGCCCCTGCACCACCTGTGATGTTGGAACTACCTCAGTGGACAAGGAGGGGCCTCCATCTGGGAGCAGTGGTGGAGGGGCTGCAGTCACCCAGGATCAACTACCAGTCATGGTGCACAGGATTGTTCACTGGAGCTATGAAAGCAACCTGCGCCAGATTGAGAGTATGCTGGCCAAACTGGTCGGGCAGGCTTACCCTGGTGCCCAGTCTCCAGCACAGCCACCCTTGGGACAGTGAATGTAGGGACATGAGTCATGCTGCTGCCACCTGGAGGCATGTGCGACTTGGATTCCACAACACCCTCTCCATCTAAGGTGTTTACCCCCTCATGTGTCACACACCATCCCTGTCTGCTGTCTTGTCTGTCTGCAAATGCCTCCTCTCCTACCCAACTTACCTTCCCACATGTATCTGTGTCCCTTTCCCTAGATTCCACTCTCACCTGTCCCCAAAAAAATATCGCCTCATACATAGCACTCCATGTCTTACATGTGTCCATTGGACACCACTAATCTGGTCTAATTGGCTTGAGGTTGGGGTTTGAGAGTCCAAATTCATTTACAAAATCTGTCAAAATGCATAGCTGTTGCTGTACAAGATATGGATAGCTATGGTTCTTTCCTACACCCTTCCTGCACATTTCTAACTGCATTTCACTATGCTTTTCCCTTTGCTTGCCCCCATTTCACCACATTCCTATCACCCCTTTTTCTTTTCTTTATATTTTGTTAGCATGGATTTGCACGGAGTAAGCGAAGCTGTGCACTGCACCGCTTTGCTTAGCTTATCTAAGCTTAAATGATGAAATATGTGTATTACATTGTTAGGCACATATACAAAAGAAACATCTCTGTCAAGTTTGGAACCCTGGCCCCTCTCACCTATAGCCCACTGCCTTAACCCAGCACACCACACAGACCTGACTTAAAGCAGCTGTTTTCAGCAAAACATGCTGATTGCCACTTGCACTCATTAGGCATGTAACCGAAATAAAATCTAATGGGAAAAATGGGGGTGTACCTTGCACTCTGGTGCAATACTATACCAGTAGACACCCAAATACATAATAATGGATGTAAGTGAGGCCTGTGAAAGCAGGTATATGCGCCCTGTTATCAGCAACTTGTGGAAAGACACCTTCTAAGGCAGCAATGGCAAAGTACATGTACAACTGGGGCCCTGGTGCAGAAATACAGCCATATAAAGCCATCCACATACTGATGGATGAGAAATATTTGTCACAACCTGTATATGTGCACATATATTCTGCAAATGCACATGCTTTTGCAGTGACTCCATAGTACAGTCTGTTAAATGCCTTGTATGCAGTGCATTTTACCACACACAGTCTTGGGTTCAAATCCAGTTTTGAGTTGCATTTCAATTATATTACTGTGAGGGCAGCAGGTAATGACTGGGTTATGAAATCCTAATCCACACAGGTTACTGCTAGTTAAATGAACTGCTTCCCAGTTTTGCAAGTCAGAGGCCTGCTGGTAGGGACACACTGCACATCTCTGTACAGCCTAAGTATATGTTGCCTACTACTCTGTTATTGGCACCATTGAATAACAGATGTACCATAATCACATGCCTCAATTGGACTGTACAGGTTACCCTTACTCTGGCTCTGCCATAAAGACAGGGCTGACACAGCTGACACAGTTACACATACAGCTTGCTGTCCTCAAAAGTAACCACACTCCCCCTATGTGTGCTATGCTGCAGCAGCAGCAGCTGTAGCCTGTAGCATACACAGCTGTATGTAAAGGTAGCTGCTACAGACCTACCATATCTCCCAACCACCTAGAACAAGGGATCTGAACACAGCCATATGTAATCGGGGGCTAAGGCCCACAGATAGGGACATGTGTAAAGGTTTGCCCTTACAAGGATAGTAGGTTGATAAAATAACAGTTATTGTATTAGCATTCATATTCTCATGGGTATGAAGTCTGACACTCAAGTGTGCCTCTTTCCTTACTGACTTCAACCCACAATGTTTACAGATCAACTGCCAGATAACCACAATGTCACGGGACACTGACCACACATATGAGACAAAACTGTGGACATACTCCCTGAATCTCTACAGTTGACAGTTATGGCACCTAACCTCTGCGATGGTGTACTCTCCACACCTCATTAATGTCAATCTGAACAACTAAGAAAGGGGCCCACATCTACATGAAGGCCTTATGTATTGCATTGTGGTGGCATGCCATTGGCCAGTGATAGTGCAATTCAGCTGTTTTGGCCGCAATTAGCAATTCTAAGCCACAGATCATTCCAGAGGCAATTACCTGCTAATGAGAAGTACCTTAAAAAAGCAAGCAGCCGCTTATGGATATCAGGTCTGGATGAGACTTAACTCACATGGAGAGCCTATTTCCAAAAGATTACCAAAAGCACAGTTCAAAAAAGGAATATTGCACTCCACAAGATATGTAACAGATTTCACCATATAACAGGATGTAAATGGGAAGATAGAGATATGGGGAATAGAGATTACAACAGTAAGCCTTCCTTAGATCTATGGTAATGACATGTCATTGATACTCTGCAGTCCTACACCTACAGGCATGCCTCTCAACTGTCCCTGCTTTCAATCACATCTCAGCTCTGTCCCTGTCAATCCCTTCTGCAACGGTTAGCTGTTGTAGGAAAGCTAGTGGATTACACATAAAACATAGTGACAATGAGTAAGGGTGTGCACTCCTGTAACGTCAAATGATGTACTGTAATTCACCCTCCTCATTCAGTCACTGTCTCACATACATAGTTCTAACATTTTAAAAGTGTCCCTGAATGCCCCTGATGTACTCTGGCTAAGTCTCGTTTCTGTTGACATCTGTCCCTGTTTGGTTGATGGCTATGCCTAACATACCTGTCAACCTCTTACAGTATGAAAGCAGGGCAAAGCCATAATTTATGGGGGGACCAAGGCCCAAACTCAGTGACAGTGCTTAGATATTTGTAAGAGATCCACAAGTTTGTGCGAAACTGACCAAAAATATGAGTCAAACATCCTGACATTCTGCAAACATCTGTATAGTTGAGAGGTATGATGGCTAAAGGGAACATATACTACAGCAGGTTTGCATTGTTTTCTGTCATTGTGGCACACCGGTGTTGCTGAACTGTCCCCATATAGTTGTTGTAATAGCACACTGTTAATTGTCTGACAGTGGTCATATGACATATCAGTGGAAGCTTGCCCACAGAGGACACACCACAGTAGACTGCAGTGCTGGGTATTGGAACATACAGCTGAATCTGTCACAGCACACAGGGACATACCGAAGTATTGCTACTATCTTGGTGGTATTCGTGCACGTAGAGCATTGCCAGACTGTGGGGTATGATGTGTGAGGGAGTAGTGGATAGTGCAGGTCATTATGGGTGTACTAGATGTGTACATACTAGAAGTCCATGTATCTGGTCGTGTAATGTGTTCCCTTTTGTTGTCTTTCAGGAACCATGTACCACAGAAGACATGCCCCCTTCTCAGATGCAGAGAATGACGTAATAGTGGATGGACTGAGACAGTACCATCAGACCTTGTTGTCCAGGGGAAGGCATACTCGGGAGCAGTGGGCAGCATTGTGTGCAGACCTTGTGCGGGATGTCAATCAGATTGGCCAACAGGACAGGACTTATCAGCAGGTCTGTTACCAGGCCACAGACATACTGAATGCTGCATGATGAAGGGCAGCTGCTGTTGCCAGGGATTGTGACACCACCAGTGGAGGGCCTACGACAGAGCAACCACTCTCAGCCACAGAGGAATTCCTGGTGAACTTAGGAACACATGACAGCTCCCAGAATCCATCACACCATACATTGTGGAAGTGGGTTACACAGTGTCCACAGCAGATGAGCATCCAGGTAAGCATACTGTGTTCACCAGTATAATACTATATCAGTCATTGTGGGTGTATATAACTGCACATGTGTGTCAGGTCTGTCTGCTTTGGGGGAGGGTTGGGGTTTATGCTCAGTTGTGTACACATACTCAGACTATCAGCAATATATCCATTATCACAGTATCCACTGTACATGTGGATATATGCACATATTACCTTGTAGTGCAGCAACCTTTGGTGGTGCTGACAATACCTCTCCCTCACCTTTTCATAGGTCCATCAGGTGTGGCCAAGTCTGTGGTCCTGTACCAGGTAAGTGTGATACTGTTTTTTACAGATCATATATACCCTATGGATGTTAAGGGCTGCCATATTGCCCTATGTACAAATGTTGTGTTTAATCAGAGGAGAATACTTGTATGTTCCACTCTGGAAAATGTAACTATGGTTCACAGATTGGTTAGTAAAAGTGTGTTTTTGACAGACCATTGATATGTCTGCACTTATAGTTATGGGCTGCTACACAGCCTGGCATACATGATGCCTGTTCAAACACAAAAGGGAGATGCTACATACCTGAGGCAGTGACACTAGTACTGGCATATCATTCTCAAGATAGGTGTACTGGGTTTTATGTATAGCTCTATTACATATAGTGTCATATTGCACACCTTACAGTCAGATTGTACTGGCAACTTTACCTGGATGTGGCTGAAGTGCATGTTTTAAAGGGCTTGACTTGTCTGTGTATGTTGGTGTGAGATTGTCCATTGTGGATGGGAGTGGAGATGAGAAGATGTGAAAATGGTAATGCAGTTGTGGATCTTCATTTGTAGAAGTCTGTGTGGATTACCATACATAATAGAGCAGGTAGCAATGTACTGCTTTTGTCTTAGTTTTCACATGTGACCAGGGAAGTTGGAGTCTTTCCCCCTCACAACCTGATGTCAGTGTCTCATCGGACTCTGATGATGATGGTGGCCATACTGAGGCACAGGTGGGGTTCTCAACGGCTGAATCTGTCCCAGAGGTTGACATCCCTCTTCTGTCCCCATTGTCACTGCACACACTCTGTATGCCCACACATACCCAGTCCCCAGAGGACACAGATATTGGACAGTCAGAGGGTGGCGACATTGAACAGGACAGTGTGGCAACTATAGTGTCAGTGAGTGTAGACACTGGCCATAGCCAGAGAGCTGGTGAAGTCCCACACAGGTGGATTGACAGAGGTGCTCATAGGAGGACTGCTGTCCATCCAGCACCTGTTGCAGGTGTCACATCATGGGTCACTTGGCACATGTTTTGGGCCATCATGGAGGCACAGGCATGTTCTGAATCCAACACCAGATACATGCTTAGAGCTATGCACACAGCGCAGTCTGCCATCCGTGACTGCCTCCACTGCATTGGGGACACCCGGGATCAGTTCAATGATGCAGTGGACAGACAGTGGGCTGAGACAGTGTCTGTCTTGGACTGCACATTATCTGTGCTGGAATATCTGTTTGGAGTTGGGCATCAGACACATAGACCTAGGTCAGCAACACCATCAGCTAAGAGTCCACGTGGCTGTGCACAGTCAGATTCCTGTAGTGGCAGTACCTCCAGCACTACAGAGGGAAGTGTACCGTCCACACCATGACATGGCAGGTCATGGGCATGTGGTCCTTCATGGTCCCATGGGGGACACAGCCCCAGGATTTTGCAGTCACCGTCAGGTACTAGCACCACATCTGACCTTGGGCATGGTGGTGCTAGTGCTACTCTTGGCAGAGCCAGTTCCCGTGTTCGTAGCCAGAGATGGTGAGCTGTCCACTCTACCATGTATGGTCCACAGCTGTCCAACATACACAAATGTAGGGCTAGCATTGGGATTGACTGTGTACAAGCAGACAGTCAAACACAACTGTCACATGCAGTTTTCCTACAGACACACACAGCACCTTTCCATCGCCCATCTAACCTACACCTCTCCCGACTCACACACATGCTATCAACTGTTTGGCACAGCCTAGGCCTCTGGCACTCCCACACTATACCCTGTGAATGTGATGATACCTGTGCCACATCCCTGCCATCCATGCCATTGATACAGGGAAATGCTACTTACTATGTGTCTGATGCACAGGGTGTCTATATCACTTGACATGCACTTGTGTAGTACAGTATTGTTTTGACATGCCATTTGTGGACCACAACATGTACTGTATGCTGTCATGTGGTATGACTACACATCACACTTTGTGCATCTTTGTTGCATGATGTTAGACTGGCAGTAGTGTTACAGAATGACAGTTTTGTCATTGACCTGTGTATGTTTCTGTTCCAGAAGTCTGAGGTGATACATTATGGACACATGATGGCAATACAGCAACACAGGATGGTATGGCAGCACAGCAGAAATATGACATCAGCATGTAGGGCAGTATACGTGCATGGCTCCCTAGATCCATATGTGTAGAACAGTCTATCAGGGGCAATGGGGGCAGTCAGCATATTCATGCATTCATATTTTGTGATAAGGTCTGATACCCTTGTTACATGTCACCTGGGTTATCTGAACTTACAAATCTAGAAGGTGGGGTGATGGAGTTGACATGTCTACAAATATCCTGTGTCCGGGTCAGAGAGGTGACAGACATCAGTTATGATCACATATAGGAGAGAAATGTATGGCCATCAGCTAGTCACAGGGCCAAAACGTGCATAACCATTGCATGGGAATAGCCCATAAGGGCATCTGTGTAGCACTGCACAAGGATATATTTACAGACACATAAGCATAGTTGGCTGCTCTGAGTATAGAACCCCTACCTATCTACTATTACAGACTATAGCTTCCAGTACTTATCGCACGCACCGCAGAGTTTATCTGATATTAGACTTTTAGCCAGCGCTCTTAAGGTGGATGACATCAGCAGGCCTTGTAGAGGGGGGCAATGTAGAGGACAGCAGCTAGTCACTGGGCCATAAAATGTATTAGCATTGCACAGAGATAGCTCATACGGGTTTGTCTGGAGTGCTGCATGGAGATACACACACAGACACACACACTCACACACACACACACACACACACACATACACACACACACACACACACACACACACACACACTTGACTCATTACACACTATAGCTTGCAGTACTTATCGCATGCACCACGGATTACATCTGTTGTATATATGATTGCAGGCACAGTACTTGTGATGTATGCAAAGTAGCCTTGTATTAGCATGTGTGGCCTGCAGAGTGATATTGTTTGGTACTGTTATTGTATCTAGTGTCCTAGGAGTGGGATACCTGTCCCTATCCCTGCTATGAGTGTACAGGATGGTTGCAGTTAGATAGGCAAATATGTGGCCAGGGACAATATGGCCTGTCCAAGACATACATTGAACCATTGTGCAATACAACACCTGCTCACCTGTGTCTGTCTACAAGGTGAAATTCCACAGGCACAGGTGTTTGTGATTGAGTGGATTATGTACTGTAGTGGCCTTGGCTTGGTTCCTTTGGGCAACTGTTTTGATGTGTGAGTGCAGATAACCTCAGCATTCCGAGGGTATGTGGGGAAATCTATACACCCCCCCACACACACACACACACACACACACACACACATACGCACACACACACACACACACACACACACATATATAAATGTGTAGAACAGGGATGTCTCTATAAATGTTGCTGTGTGTGTACGTTATGTATGTGAGTTATGTAGATATATGTGGAGAGTCTATGTATCAACGTAATATATATATATATATATATATATATATATATATATATATATATATATATATATATATATATATATATCTTGGTATTATATGTAATGGGTATATACTGATACATACACTATGGATGTCAGAGGGGGATAGGGTCAAACAGATATGTATAGGTAGCTGCCTGTATGTACAAATGTATTTCCACCTAGCAGGTCTTTGTGAGGAAGAGACAACAGAATTGTGCTCAAGTTAGCAAAGTGTAGGAGCATGCCCAGTGGGACTGTCAATACTTACAGGGTAACTCCAGGCCAGAGCTACCTGCACTCCAGGTTGGGATTTTGTGTGCTACAGACATTGGCAGCTGCACCTGTTTCCACAGTACAGCACTTCCCTGACATTGTCCATGGCATTCCCCGGCTGTGTGCTGTAGTTAATATGTGACTGGGGTACATAATGTAACACCACATACAGAGTGACAATCTGCATACCTCTCACTGTACATGTTTTCTCATAATGTCCATCACTTAACCCCATATTTCTGGCCTTTTCCTCATACATTTCTGGTGTTCTGGTAAAATTTTGTATAATGCAAGTCAGTGAATAGTAGTAACTGCAGACAAACATTTGAGAGTTGGAATTTATATCCTTCAGATATTCTGTACTGATGATTTTATTCTAGCCAACTTCTAGGTTAATCAGAGCATCTGAATGTCTGTCTCTAGTTTTGGCCCTTTGTCCCCCCATTCTCTCTCTGGCTTTGTCCAGCTTTCATACACTAACAGATTGAGGGGTATGACAGTCTGTGGGAACACCACCATACGGCTACCTCACATGCAAAAGATGTGGATACTGCCATATTCAAACCATCAACACCAACACCCATGCTAATGTCTTTAACCTACTGAGCCACACAGGCTGCCAGACAGGGATGTGTCATTCATCACACAATCAACATTATACAGACAAACATTGTCACCCCTGCATTATGTGAGACATAGAATGTGTGGCCAGGTTCTATGTCACAGCCCTGGAAATGGCTAGTCTGCTAATTTATCATTGCAGATTTACTGTTACAGCAGTTGTATGAGTACACTGATGTGCTGGGGGTGGGGGACAACCAGCCCATGCTCTGCTGGCATAGACAGTTGTGCAACTGTCGTGTGACTCCACTGTTTGCCATCTCCCTTGAATAATGTAGTAGATTTTTCAGCCATGTGGCCTACTGCATATTATGGAACATATACTATTAGACAGAGTACCTGTTGTCCCAAGTGGCTGTTAGATCTCTCCAAGTAGCCCAGTAGCCCACTATATTCCCTTGCATACATGCAGCAGGTCCATACATAGGCTACTATATTCTAGTACCTCTTACAAGTGGTGAATAGGTGAGTGACTTACCTTGCAAATGCAGCAGTTGACAGACTTGTAGTTCAGGTCTAACTCTGTCTGATGCACGCAGTACACAGTCAATACATGGCTCAGTACAGGTTGTGTGGGCTAGCTGGCATTATTTTTATTAATATATATGTGAGTCAGAGTAAGGTGTCAGTCCCTAGGGCCCTAGGTTGTCAGTTCATGTGCTATGCATTTTCTTGTGGCCAAGACCAGGGCCTACTGGGCATGCCTACATCTGCCTACAGGGCATCCTCAGGGGTTTCCTCCTCGGAGTGCCCCTATGGGTGTGGCTGTGGTGACCTAGGCACTGGTGGGGGGGCTGTGTATCCCTTCCCTTTGCTGATCCTGCTGCAGTTGTTTCCACAGGATCATATTGTATAGCATGGCACATACTGTGAACATCTGTGCACATGTGGCTGGAGAGTACTGCATTCTTCCACCAGATATATCGAGGCACCGGAACCATGACTTCAGCAGTCCAAACACATGCTCTATGATGTTCCTAGTTTGTGCATGTGCCTCATTATGGCATTCTTCCATGGGTGTGTGTACATTTCTGATGGGTGCCATCATCCACAGTTCCAGTGCGTAGCCAGCATCCCCCAGTAAATGGCCATGTGGGAAGTTCCCCCTAGCAAACATCTGGTACATCTGTGATGCATGCCAGATATGGGAGTCATGATAACTGCCAGGGCTGCCAGCACACACATTCATGATAATGCCTTGGGTATTGTACATGACCTGGAAGTTGATGGAGTGATACACCTTGCAGTTGACATAGATTCTACCCTCCTCACCAGGTGGTGCCTCGATGTGTACATGAATGCAACCTATGGTACCCAGTACCTCAGAGTAGTATGCTGCAAGGTAGAAGTGTTGCATACTGCTGAGCTCACTGGCATGTGGTAGCATGACATCCAGGAACTGATGGAGTGCCCTCGATGCTGACCCCCCATCATGTCCCCAGTTGGTCTTTGGAAAGTACCTGTAGCTAGTATCCTAAGAGCTACACATACCTTTGTTTCCATTGGGATGGGTTCCTCTCTGTTGGCTCTGAGTCTGAGTTGAGGTTGGCAGAGGTCAGTGAGTTCTTGTAGTATGGCCTTGTCCACCCTGTAGCTCTCTAAAATCTCCAGCTCATGTAGCTCCTGGAAGGTTGCCATGGGCCTGAACACTCTTCTCGTTCTCAGCCTAGGCCTATGGTCAGCAGCACCAGCAGCACTGACCTCAGCATCTAGCACATACAGATGTAGCAGACCTGCAGCAGCTCATATCATTCCTTCAGTTAAAATTACCAAGTCTGTACTCCACTGGTGCAGAGTATGGGGGTGAAATCAGATTTCATTGTTGTATGCAGCCTTTATAGTGCTCTGCTGTATTTGCAGCCTTTGCGATTGGCTACCTATGATGCATTCCACCTGCCAAGTACATCATTAAGGACTGTTAATGGCTCTAGTTTAAGTGAAACAGGGATCATCAGTAATTAAGATATCATTACATTTATCAGCCACTTTTTTTTTTGGATAGACTTCCTCGCTGAGCACTGCTGCGTGCCATGCAAACACACACTGCAAAGGTAAACAGTGCTCAGCACTCAGTGTACATGCCCCATGAAAGGTCATGCTCAGCATGGTGGTGCACCACACAAACATGCTCAAACACGATGAAACAAATGCCCTAAAGGTAAACAAAGCTTAGCAGACACTGTACACACCCCTCTGCTTAGCAGAGCACCACACCACGCAAACAAGAATCGCTGAGCTCCAATGGGCTTACAAGTCCTCAGATACATACCCTTTGATGTTAGCTACCTCTTCTGTGGACACCAACATGGTTCTGTGCCTAAGCAGATGGGATCTGTGGACACGGGTTCCCATTTGTGTTATTCAGTAACCCCCAGCTCATTTGCACAGGGATCCATGCACACAGCCTGGAAACAACACGGTTCCAGACCTTGCCTCCTTAGCAACAGAACCATTCCACCATTATAGATACTCCATGCAGGGTCCTATAATACATTACTGTCACATACTAATAACTTTGGTATTTACACCATTGTTTTTTTTTTCATAAATGCATGTTTGCGCACTGTGTCATGTAATGTAAACATACCCAGATCATTAAAAAAAAAAAATTATTTTACATTATTTCTCATATGATTTTGGACACATGGTGGGTGATTTTGTACATATCTGTGTCTGCTATGTTATTTCTCTCCATCTCACTACACATTTACAGCCCCTGTTGTCTGTTTAAAATCCCACACATGAAATTTTTCTGTGTACACTACGGACACCAACACGGGGTCTGCAGGACTGCCTATATGCTTCCTGGATCACTCTACCTCCCTCATTTGCATGCAATTCACCTGCTTATCAGGTGATTTGCATGCCATGGATACTTCCGTGTAGGTGTTTGTGTGCATGCACACTACCCAGCTCTGTTTACTGGATTGCAAACCTGCTTACTGTCATATAAACAGTGTGCCGCTATGCCTACATGGAAAAAAAGTCCATGTAAGCTTTATTAAACCCCCCCCCCATTGTCTCCAACATCCTACACCTAATTCTACTTTACATCACCCTCATTTTAATAAATCTACAGGCTACCCAATTTGCCATACATAAACAGTGTTATTATAAAATTGCAAAATTTTCTGCCAACAAGCCTTGGAATTCCTACCACTACCTAGAACTTAAGCAACTGTCATGGCTAGAGCTATTTCACTCCTTATCCTTATCACAGCTAAACACCATCTAAACCAGAGCAATAGCTCATACTACAAGACATACTTAAATTATATTCTCCAAGAAAATTACTTAACTCTCCAGAAAAACTCTTTCTACTAATAACAAAATCTTACAACTCCTCCTGTGTCGTCACATTATGGAGCTCCTTATCACTTCCGCTCAAGCAAACAGACAGCTGTACAATTTTTAAGCACCAACTCAAACACCACAGCTTTGACTCTTGGTTATACCCCTTCTCTGCACCTGGCTAACTTCTCTGCTTACTCGTATTCAAAACAGTAATTCCGTACTCTATACTCAGTCAGCTTTCTCTCTCTCTCTCTCTCTCTCATACTCTACCCCCACCTTCGCTGTCTTTCAGTCTTATAGCTTCCTACTCATTGTCTTTCAGAATATATCATACCTCAGTCCAAACTGTGTATGAAAAACCTGCTGTCACACTATCAGCTTCATTCACTTTGCACACTGACCTCCTTCACTCATTCCCGCATTTTCCATTTGTCTGAAAATACCTATCTTACTATTTTTATTCTTATCCATACAACAGGATTCGAATAACAAAGTATCCTATCATCTTATCATTGCATTCATTTCCATACTTATATGTAACATTTTCAGTTTTATGGAGCCTTTCTTTTTTTTATTTATCTCAAATGTTATATACTACATTTTCTTCTATGTAAAGTGCTATTGTATAAATAGATTGAACGGAGCTTTTGTCCCTAGGCTTCTGCCGAAAATAGGTGCACTGTATGCCCAGATGAAACATCCCAGTAAACAAATGTTAATAAATAAATAAATAATCTGTCAAGTTAGTGTTCATAATCTTTATTATTTTATGTAAATAATTGTGCATACAGTTTACAATATCACAACTGTTTGGTAGCAGAAGGCAACATCAAGCTATCTAGACCGCCATTTAAGTGAGTTGAATATCCTGCCTAAATGGTTAATCCTCTAGCTATATTTAAGAGGTCATACAAAAATATTCAATGACATTGTTTACTCCCTCTCCAGGTTCAGTTAATGCTCTAGACAACCTTCTCTGCCTCACTTATAAACACATGAAGTGAGA
Source organism: Protopterus annectens (assembly GCF_019279795.1). Taxonomy (NCBI): domain Eukaryota; kingdom Metazoa; phylum Chordata; order Ceratodontiformes; family Protopteridae; genus Protopterus; species Protopterus annectens. The sequence goes on from NC_056744.1 coordinate 293,291,318, forward strand.
AAAGTTCAGCCTGTTTGATGATTTCAACCTTAATTGGCTGGATTGGTTAGGAACAAAATGGGAAGCTAGTAGAATTAATATAAACATATCAGGCCAAATACACTCAGTGGTAATTGCTCCCATCTGGATATATATTTTTATTAACATCTCATACAAATAATGGGGTGCCTTAGTTAACTCACATTCTCTCACTCAACATTGCCCAATCCCCCCTTTTTGGTCTTTCACGAAAGATGCATGCTTTTATTGTCACACAAGCCTATTTCTGCCTCAGGCAATGAATATCTACTCTGAACATTATATGTCATCAACTAGGAGCTTGCTAACTTACAAGAAGATGAGTCTCTTGCCTTAAAACTTTTTCCTTAATTTGTTTACCTGTATCTGAGATAACACTTTCACAATTGAATAGAAGAGGTTGTGGGGGTGGGGGGCAATTGTCCCTATATTTCATTACCTTTAGGGGTAGCTCAAGGAAGGAGAAATCCATTTTCAAAAACTATCTAAAATAACACTTTAAAAACACTTTGTACTGCTCTGATCCTACACTTCCCCAGGTTATACTTTCTTGGCCTTTACACCAACATTACCTCTATATACTTCATCAAAGCACATTTTCCATATTAATCTCCTTCTGCCCTCTCCTTTCCTTACTGCCTCTTCTACTGTCTTTACTCACCCCCCAAATATTTTCAGTCCAGCAAAATTCCATCTCATACTCACTACCTTCTACATCTCCATCAACTTCACTACAATTTTTTTACCTCTATATCATCTAAGAAATATTTCTTCTACTCTTCTCATATTTCTCCTAACCCATAAATCTAAAATTGTAAATGAACTTTTTATACCTTAATGTATAAGCCAGTTTGGTATGTATTAATATGTAATGACCCTATGTTTAACTGAATTCAGGTTTTCTCTGGTATAGCTGCCTTTGAGGTACTGTATATCCATACTGTAACATTAAGCGTTACAATTGGTCTGTTGTGTAAAACTACATATGTTGTAATTTTCTCCACTGGCCTCCACTGAAAAGGGGATACAACAGCCCAATCAAACTAATTGGGTCTACAAAAACAATAAATAAAATAAATAAATAAGAAGAGGGCCTTCCTAATATGTAGTCCTCACTCATATAAGCTGTGACGTCTCCTATCT